>NC_052159.1:159107965-159146183 GCF_902713615.1 Scyliorhinus canicula
ACCCACCACTCTCCACCCCCACCCACCTCTCCACCCCCCCAACCCCACCCCCCCAACCCCACCCACCATTCCCCCACCAACCCCACCCACCACTCTCCACCCACCCCCCCAACCCCAACGCCACCCACCACTCCCCCCCAACCCCACCCACCACCCCCCCCCAACCCCACCCACCCCTCCCCCCCCAACCCCACCCACCCCTCCCCCCCAACCCCACCCACCCCTCCCCCCCAACCACCCCTCCCCCCCAACCCCACCCACCCCTCCCCACCCCCCCCACCCCTCCCCTCCACCCCACCCACCACTCTCCACCCCCCAACCCCACCCACCACTCTCCACCACCCACCCCTCCCCCCCAACCCCACCCACCCACTACTGCCCCCAACCCCCCGACCCACCCACTACTGCCCCCAACCCCCCCACCCTCCCCCCCCAACCACCACTCTTCCCCCCCCCCCACCACCCACCACCTCCCAAACCCCACCCCCACCAACCCATCACTCCTCACCCCCTAACGCCACCCACCACTCCCCACCGCTGGGAGCTCAGATCGAGATCCAATGGGAAACAATGTGGGCATAGCAAACACTGGCTGCAAACTTAACTCCATAACATCGGCATCGGCAAAGCTTAAGAATGTTGACGGGAGACAATTTCCAGCAACGGGTCGAGCTCGTGATTGGAGGAAAGTGGTTGGTGGGTGGGGAATGGGGTCTCGAATCGGCTAGTTTCTCATATTCAGCACGTGTCCCAGTAGGAGGTGGGGGTTCCAGAGTGATGGGTGGGCTGGGAATTCCTGGTCCTCCTACATCCCATGGGAGAAGCCTCCTCAGGAATATAATCGCTGCTCCTCTTCCGTTTAACCTCAGGATAACTTTCAGGGACAATAATCCAAGAGAAGATTAACTTTGACCGTTGTGGACCAATTAAGGAAAGCCGACACAGATGTGTTAAAGAGAAATAGTGTTTAACTAACTTGCCTGAAGTAACAAAGAGTATTGATGTGGGAAATGCTGTTGATGTGGTGTACATGGACTTCAATGATTGCTTTATGCTATGGGATCTTTTCTATTCAGTTAAAGGAGGGAACAGGGGTTCGATTTAGCATCTTCTCTAATGGTACTGCACTCCCCCGATGCAGCACTAAGTCCTTGACCCGAGTTTAAGGGCTAAACCTGTGAATGGAAAGTGGAACCACGCTGACAATTAACATTAAACAATAATTGTAAAGTTCAATGTTGTTCTTTTGTGAACAGGTCTCAGTGGGGGAGGAGCTCAAGGTCAGCTCGGAAACCCCGGTGAGAAAGGGGAGCGAGGAATACCCAGCAGGGAACCCGGGGAACCAGGACGGCTGGGAGAAGCTGGTCACAGGGGAAACCCAGGTGAGTCTTGGTAGAAAAAGTTTGATTGGCTGTGTATTCCATTGTTGAATGGTCTTGTGACTCCTGTCCCATCGCAGGCCTTCACTGTTGCGTAACTATATTTGTTTGGTGAATTCAGATACTAACACTGAATGAAACATCTGTAAATGCTCACTATGGGTTTGTGATTTACTTCAGGTGAACCAGGACCTGTTGGTGAAGTCGGACCTCCAGGTGAACCAGGACCCCTGATACCATCAAACAAGCCAGGAAAAGTGGGTGACCCAGGCCCAAGAGGATATGATGGTCCTCAAGGTAAATGATACCTCAGGGTGACCACAATTGGTCAGGATCTCTCTAAGTGACCACGATTGGTCAGGACTCTGGGTGACCACGATTGGTCAGGACTCTGGGTGACCACGATTGGTCAGGATCTCTCTGGGTGACCACGATTGGTCAGGACTCTGGGTGACCACGATTGGTCAGGACTCTGGGTGATCATGATTGGCCAAGATCTCTCCAGGCTGGCCAGGGAACTTTGCCCTCATAGAGACTGACCCTGGACTGTAATTGGTGGTCAGTCAGTGTTTATTGACATTGAGATGATTGTCGAACGTTTCTGCTCAAACCTCTGTGATTAACTCAGACTCACCAGCTGCTGTCGCAAAGTGTGACTTTGGGGTGTGAATGATGGACGTGCGATTGAGGCAGTGCAGATATTTAATATTATTCTGGACTATCTTTCAGGTTACCCCGGCCAACAAGGTCCCCCTGGCAGGTGGGGACAAGCTGGAAGCAAGGGTGAGGCAGGAGATCCAGGTGACGCTGGTTTCCCAGGAGCCGTGGGGATTCCTGGTGATAAGGGAGGTCCCGGGCTTCCCGGAATTAGTGGCATATCTGGAACAAAAGGCAAGTCTGAGTCTGAAATCTCATAAAAATCTTAGCAAGTTTCTAAAGGAGATTGATGCTGTTTTGTGGGGAAATTGTACAGAACTGGTCATTAAATAAAGTCTTTATTGGAACATGGGCCAATGGATTCTATCGGATTGGGTAGGTCATATCCCATTGGTCAGCTGGTCTCCATGGCCACACTCAGTAAACCTGAACATTGAATATCTCGGTTAAAAATATAAATTCCCTTGTCCCACCCAAACCCTATTTCATCCCCATAATCGTGCAGACAGGAAGCAGTTTTGAGGAAAGATGGGGCCAGAGAAAATGTCCATTGTTGACTCCATCGATAGAGGCTGTAGAGTTCCTCACTGGGAGACAGGATTCATCAACCCCGTCTGGTGTTACGATAAATTTGATGCTCTGATACCTTGGACACATTTTTATGAGCCCCTCCAGCAGTGTGGCAGATTTTATGCCCTATACCGCCCACCCCAGGGCCCCATCCCATCCCTGAGCCTACACAGCCATGCAGGCTCCAGCACTCTGGTGCGATTGGTGGGACTGCTTGTAGTCCCAGCAGTGACCAGTGCTGATGGAGGTGCTGTTGGGCCTACAGAGAATTATAGGATTATAAATGAATCATAGAATAGAATCATAGAATCTCGATAGTGCAAAGGGAGGCCGTTCAGCCCATTGGGTCTCCACCAAGCCCCTGGAAGAACACCCTACCTAGGGTCACTCCCTCACCCTACCCCCACCCAACCCCACCGACCCTGCACATCCTTGGACACTAAGGGCAATTTATCACGGCCAATCCACCTAACCTGCATATCTTTGGATTGTGGGAGGAAACCGGAGCACCCGGAAGAAACCCACGCACACACGGGGAGGACGTGCAGACTCCGCACAGACAGTGACCCAAGGCTGGAATTGAACCAGTGCTAGCTACTGTGCCACCCTTAGCTGGCGGCCAATTAGATTGAGGATGAAAGACCACCTCTAGCAACTAAATCCTGAGGGTTACAATTGATCAGAAACTAAACTGGACCCAGCCACCTTAATACAGTGGCTACCAGGGCAGGTCAAAGGCTGGGAATCCTGCGGAGAGTAACTCACCTCCTGACCCCCCAAAGCCTGTCCACCATCTACAAGACACAAGTCAGGAGTGTAACAGAATACTCTCCACTTGCCTGGATGGGTTCAGCTCCAACAACACTCAAGAAGCTCAACACCATCCAGGACAAAGCAGCCCCGCTTGATTGCTCCCCCTTCCACAAACACTCACTCTCTCCACCACCGACGCACAGTGGCAGCCGTGTGTACCATCTACAAGATGCGCTGTAGTAACTCACCAAGGTTCCTCAGGCAGCACCTTCCAAACCCACGGCCTCTACCATCTAGAAGGACAAGAGCAGCAGATACCCAGGAACCCCACCACCTGGAGGTTCCCCTCCAAGCCCCTCACTACCCTGACTGGGAAATATATCGGCCGTTCCTTCACTGTCGCCAGGGCAACATCCTGGAACTCCCTCCCTAACAGCCTCATGGACTGCAGCGGTTCAAGAAGGCAGCTCACCAGAACCTTCTGAGGGGCAATTAGGGATGGGGAATAAATGCTGGCCTAACCAGCGACATCCACATCCCGTAAATAAATTTTTACAAATAGATGGTTGCCATGGGGATTGATGGGGATGCGATACCCACAACATCTGAAAAATCCTGCCCCACATTTAGGTTTTATGTTATCTTCAAAGTAAACGTGACTGATTATATTTTATATATATTGAAAGGTCAAAGAGGAGAACAGGGTATGATGGGTTACCCTGGGAGAAAGGGACCACCAGGAGATATGGGTGCTCCTGGATTGAAAGGTTCAGTCGGCCTCGCTGGTAAGTGAAGTGTGTTCTCTCTTTGATATACACTGGGTAACGCCCTGGCTCACACTCCAACCGTACAGCTGGTACTGGGATTCCAATAATGCTTTTATGTTTATACCAGATCAATAATATTCAAATGTGATTGGTGCAACATGAGGGAAGTGTCCCAATTCTGGGGTAACTTTGTAGGATTACCCAAGATGTGGCAGCATTTCCAATTCTCATTTTAATGCCCAACCCATTTTCATGTATAATAATATAATAATCTTTATTATTCTCACAAGTAGGTTTACATTAACACTGCAATGAAGTTACTGTGAAAATCCCCTCGTCGCCTGTCCGGGTTCTCAGAGGGAGAATTCAGAATGTCCAAATTACCAACAGCGCGTCTTTCGGGACTTGTGGGAGGAAACCGGAGCACCCGGAGGAAACCCACGCAGACACAGGGAGAACGTGCAGACTCCGTACAGACAGTGACCCAGCGGGGAATTGAACTTGGGACCCTGGAGCTGTGAAGCAGCAGTGAAGCACTGTGCTACCATTCAACCAGCACGTCAAGTTCCATTTCCCTCAACGTGCACCAGTAGCCAGCGAGACTTTCCTGATTAATGCTCCCTCCCTGACCAGGAGTGTGGGATCAGTCAATCACCTGTTCCTTCTCTCAGTACACACCTCTGTGACAGAGACAGGGGGTTAACTTTCTGACTCTGTGTTCCTGCCTGATTGTTTTCCCCATCCCAGACATGCTGGAAATTCCGATACATATTGAGGATAATGGTCGTGAGATCCCAGCGGAAATTGGGATTGACCTCCTCAATGGGGTAACTCATCAGGGAGCAAATCTGAGTGGTTACAGCTGAAAACCTCACACAAACACCAAACATTTGGCCCAAGTGTGGATAACCCAGGCTTCACCTCTTCGTAGAACAGGTTAGAAGGGCTGAATGTCCTGTCCAATCTTGCTTTCCTTTCCCCAACATGTCTCAGGTTTCCCAATCCCGTCACATGGATTTCCGTGGTTTTTGTTCACCTCCTCAGAGACCGTGGAAGTTGTACGGTACAGCGGTATTAAGACTTCTAGAAGGCATTTGATAAAGTTCCACATGAAAGGCTATTGGTTGCACTGAAAACTCTGAGAATTAAGAGTAAAGCTGGATAATAGTTTAGCTAAAGGGCAGATAAACAAGTCACTTCTGGGTTATATCAGAGAGGCTGTCAATGCTGAGTGGTTCAGTGTTGGGAACTGCTGCAGTTTCTCATTTTTAACCACATTAAGGACAAGGTGGTCAGATTTGCAGATGGCTTCAAACCAGCTGAGGATGGAACCAACGAGCAGGCAGCTCCTTGTGCATTAGAAATGATACATGTTTGCTGACTAATTCTGTCTTGTTATTTGAATGAACTCTAGGTTTATTGGGATTACCGGGTCCACAAGGACCTGCCCCCCCTCCACAACGATTCCCTACTCCAAGGGGGCCTCATGGCACCCCGGGCAATCCAGGACGTCTAGGAGCTTCGGGAGATCCAGGTCCGAAGGGCATTCCTGGGGATGTAGGTGAGAACATAATCATCTATTCGGTTTTCTTTTACTTTTTTTTTCCAATTAAGGGGCAATTTAGCGAGGCTAATCCACCTACCCTGCACATCTTTGGGTTGTGGGGGTGAAACCCACGCAGACACGGGGAGAATGTGCAACCTCCACACGGACAGTGACCCAGAGCCGGGATCGAACCTGGGACCTCAGCGCCGTGAAAAATGTTAACATTTTACACATAAAACAAACAATGCAAAACGTGAAGAACAGAAACCTTCCCCCCCCCCCCCCCCCTTCTCTCTACCAACCAACACCCATTAGCGCAAAGAATATCCCCCCAATCCCCCCCCTCCAACCCTCCCACCCCCCACCCCACTTCCCAGCAGCTGACAGTAACCAACTCTTTAAAATGAAGTATAAACAAAGCCCATCTCTTGTGGAACCCCTCAATCGCCCCCTCAAGATAAACTTCACCTTCTCCAGGCGCAGGAACTCCATCAGGTCCCCCAGCCACACTGAGGCATGGGGCGGAGAGGTTGATCTCCACCCCAACAGGACCTGCCTGCGAGCAATCAGCGAGGCGAAGGCTAAAACATCTGCCCCCCCCCGCTCCCATCTGCAGCTCCGACAAATCCAACACCCCAAATATGGCCCCCAGGGGACTGGGCTCCAAATCCACGTGCAAGATCACTGAAATGGTGCTGAAAAACTACCCCAAAGTTTCTTACCCGGGTAGGACCAGAACATGATTAGGCCAAGCCCTTCCCACACCGCTCACAAATATCTTCCACCCCCTCTAACAACCGGCTCATCCTCGATCTCATCAGGTGAGTTCTGTGCACCACCTTTAACTGTATTAATCCCAGCCTCGCATTCACCCTCCGCAACACCTCACACCCCCAGTTCCTCCTCCCACTTGGCCGTAACCCCGTCCAGTGACATCATAGCCTCCTTGAAAATCTTCCCATAAATCACCGAGATGACCCTCCCTTCCAACCCCATCACTGACAGCCCTAACCCTAACCAACAATGAGGAGGGAGGTGTCACTGGAAATGTAGGAAAAACCTTCCTTGCAAAGTCCCCGCTCCTGCATATACCTAACCCCCCCCCCCCCAAGCCAGCTCCCACCCCCGGAGAGGAAACTAAAAAGCACTTGCTCTTCTCCAAATTCAATTTATTCCCCGAAAACCCCCCAAATCGCCTGAGCAGCCCCATTATATCCCCCATCGTGGGAACTGGTTTGGAATAATACAGTGAAAGACCATCAGCACACAGGGACACCCTATGCTCCAACCCCCCATTCCCCCCTCACTATCCCCCTCCACTCTACGCGATTGAACATCTTCTCCGCATCCAGCGCTACCACCACCTCTGGCTCCCCCCCCCTTCTGATGGGGAGATCACCGCGTTTAACAAGTGCCGCACATTCAAAGATAACTGCCTACCCTTTACAGACCGTGTCTGATCCGCCCCAACCACTTGTACCAACACTTTGGCAAGAATCTTGGCATCCACATTCAGCAGAGATATTGGCTGATACAACCTTTCTTAACAACAGCTAAATAGGTGCCTGTCCCATCGTCTCCGGAAGCACCCCCCCCCCCCTTAGCCATTGCCTCCTCAAACATCTCCACCAACAGTGACGCCGGCCTATCCAAAAACGTCATAGAATCCATGGCATAGAGTCAGGCCCTTCCGCCCAAACTGGTCCATGCCAACCAAAAGGCCCATCCAAGCTAACCCCATTTGCCAGCATTTGGCCCATATCCCTCTAAACCTTTCTGACCCATGTATCTGTCCAATTGCCTTTTAAATGTTGTCAATGTCCCTGCCTCACCCACTTCCTCCGGCAGCTCGTTCCACATGCGTACCACCCTCAGAATAAAAACTTTGCTCCTCAGGTCCCCATTAATTCTTTCCCCTCTTTACGTAAACCTATGACCTCTAGTTCTCGATTCCCCAACCCTGGGGAAAAGACTGAGTGCATTCAACCTCTCGATGCCTCTCATGATCTTATTCACCTCTATAAGATCACTCCTCAGTCTCCCACACTCCAAAGAAAACAGTCCTAGCCGAACCTATCTCTCCCTGTATCTCAGTCCCTTGAATCCTGGCAACATCCTTGTAAATCTTTTCTGCATTTCCAGTTTAATAACATCTTTCCGACAGCAAGGTGACAAAAACTGAACACGCTACTCCAGGTGTGGCCTCACCAACGTCCTGTACAACTGCAACATAACTTCCTATCTTCTATTCTCAATGCCCTGATTGATGAAGGCCAGCATGCCAAAAGCAGTCTTCACTGCCCTATCTACTTGTGACTCCACCTTTGGAGAACCGTGTACCTGAACTCCAAGGTCCCTCTGCAACACTGTTCAAATCCCCGCTAAAATTAACTGATGTGTGTCCAGACTTGGTATGGCCTCCAACAACCGCTTCATAAACCCGACATCATCCCAATTCGGGACATACGCACTAACCAACACCTCCAACCTCCTCTCCATAGCACCCATTACTATATTGTACCTGCCCACAAGTACCATTACTCCCAGGCCCTGCTATCAAAACCGAGTGAAACACCTGGGCTGACCCAACCCTTCCAAAGCCTCACCTGGTCCTTCACCCTCAGGTGGCTCTCAAGCTCTTTAAATGTGAAGACTCTGGCCCACTTCACTGGTCCCCCCAGCCCCCACATGTTCCACATTACCAGTCAGAGTGGGGAACATCTCACCCACTCCCCCTCTGTCAGCCATGACCACGTCCCCCCCCCCCCCCCCCCCCCCCCCGGCTCCACCCCACAAGTGGGACCACACCCTACCCCAAGTCACAGTCAGCCAGCTATCCCTCCCCCACCTTCCCAGAAACCCCCAACCACTTCCTCTCATAGCCGCAGAGATGGGCAATGAATGGGTTTTTAGGTTATTATATCTTGCGGGATTTTACTGTGCAAAAATTGGCTGCCACATTTCCAACGTTACAGCAGCAACCTGCGATGGTGAAAGGTTCAATGGTCAAGCTGGGCGAAAGAGTGAGTGAGAATAGATTTTACTCACTTGGTGCCACTCCAGCCCCTCCTGTCTCACTGATTGTGACTATCTTTAATATTCTGTGTTTTGTGTTGTGTTGTTCTGCCCAGGTTTGAAGGGCCCACGGGGTAAAACGGGGTTCCCCGGACACATCAGCTCGGCGGGGAGGATAGGACCCAGAGGTGAACCAGGTCCAGTTGGTCAACAAGGACCGTTGGGGTTTCAAGGTACAAAACATACTCTGTCCAGTTCATGTCCCCACCACAACACTTTCCCACACGCTTCGCTGTCTCAATTTAAATTGACACATCTGCCAATTGAAGCCAATCCCGATCATCCCAAAAACAAAAGCAAAATACCTCAGATGCTGGAAATGTGAAATAAAACACTCAGCAGCTTTGTCAATATCTGTGCAGAGAGGAACAGACTTCGTGTTTTAGGTCTGGGTTATATTTCTTTGTTGCCACAAAGAGAGAAGGTCTGGAGGTGTCCAAACTCTGGCTTCTTGTCAAACACGATGAGAGGTTTAACAAGGGTGTTGCTCAATACAATCCAAATGGTGAATTACCCAAAGCCCGCACAAACACTCTGCTGACATCATTGTAAAGAACTAACAGCAGCAATATATTCCCAGATACAATACACCCCTCCCTCTTTACCTCATTAATGCAACGACAACACTTAACATTTATGCAACTGATCCCCTGACATGTTATTTCTAAACAATTCAATAAGGCCATCTCAGTGATGGACATCTATTCCTTTTTAGTAAAATTCAACCCAGGCCCCACTCACTTCAATGCAAGGAAATCTTCCCTGACTGTCAGTCTCCTTACTCACAGTTGCTGTCGAAAATGTTTGTTAAACTTTCACATCTGCGGCAATGCTTCACCCGATGTCGATGCGCGCGCACAAGTCTGGCCCCGAAAATGTTTTGTTGCTCCCGATGACGAACATCTTTCCAGCTATTTCACGGCCTCAATCCTCGTCGCCAGTTTTCTCTCGCGCCACATTTCTTTGTTGCCGTGAAGAAAAAGAATTAGGAGCTGCCTACACTCTGGATTCTCGTAAAACACGATGAGATGGTAATTAAGGGTGTTGCTCAATACAATCAAGATGACGATCTGCACAGTGCCCGCACAAACACTCTGCTGACGTCACTACACAACACGGGACACAGATCCAGCAGGAATGTTTTCCCAGATACACAAAAGTCTGTGACCTCCCATCAACACTGGGTATAGCTCGAGATGTAAGAGGCAATGTTCCCATTGTGCACCTGTTGGACTGTGCCTCAGACTAGAAGGTTTTGTGCTAAACAGCACGTGCTGAGAAAACTGGTCACGCAAAACAATAACATTTTACAGGGAACCATGGCAACAGGTTGAAACAATTCATTGGAACAGTGAAGAGGCCGAGGGTGGGAAAGTTGGTGTGTTGCCCCACTGACCCGGCCAGACTGACATCATCCTTTTTGATTTGCAGGTACTCCAGGCGTGACAGGTGTCCGAGGGATGGAAGGAATGCCGGGAAGAAGTGTCAGTGTGGGATATCTCCTGGTCAAACACAGTCAGTCGCAGGAAATCCCACCTTGCCCACTGGGAATGAATAGACTCTGGGACGGATACAGCCTGTTATTTGTAGAAGGACAAGAGAAATCTCACAATCAGGATCTGGGTACGTTGCAGAATAGTTGCTGGGCACTAGGACATTTTCACCACAGTTTTTATATCTCATTTTATAGGATTTACAGATTCAATATTGTACTGAATTAACCTACCCCACCTGGTGTACAGTTTTAAGACGGTCTTTGTATTTATTCATTTGTATTATGGGAAGTAGAGATTTTAAATCATATATTTTACCTACCAATGTGGTTCCATTAACATCCACACAGACAGACAGAACCTCAATTTAAAATCTCCGTACTGACCCTCTGACAGTGCAGCTCTCCCTCAGTACTGACCCTCTGACAGTGCAGCACTCCCTCAGTACTGACCCTCTGACAGTGCAGCACTCCCTCAGTACTGACCCTCTGACAATGCAGCACTCCCTCAGTACTGACCCTCTGACAGTGCAGCTCTCCCTCAGTACTGACCCTCTGACAGTGCGGCACTCCCTCAGTACTGACCCTCTGACAATGCAGCACTCCCTCAGTACTGACCCTCTGACAGTGCGGCACTCCTTCAATACTGACCCTCTGACAGTGCAGCACTCCCTCAGTACTGACCCTCTGACAGTGCGGCACTCCCTCAGTACTGACCCTCTGACAATGCAGCACTCCCTCAGTACTGACCCTCTGACAGTGCAGCTCTCCCTCTGTACTGACCCTCTGACAGTGCAGCACTCCCTCAGTACTGACCCTCTGACAGTGCGGCACTCCCTCAGTACTGACCCTCTGACAGTGCAGCACTCCCTCTGTACTGACCCTCTGACAGTGCAGCACTCCCTCGGTACTGACCCTCTGACAGTGCGGCGCTCCCTCAGTACTGACCCTCTGACAGTGCAGCACTCCCTCAGTACTGACCCTCTGACAGTGCGGCACTCCCTCAGTACTGACCCTCTGACAGTGCAGCACTCCCTCAGTACTGACCCTCTGACAGTGCGGCACTCCCTCTGTACTGACCCTCTGACAGTGCAGCACTCCCTCAGTACTGACCCTCTGACAGTGCAGCACTCCCTCAGTACTGACCCTCTGACAGTGCGGCACTCCCTCAGTACTGACCCTCTGACAGTGCAGCATTCCCTCAGTACTGACCCTCTGACAGTGCGGCACTCCCTCAGTACTGACCCTCTGACAGTGCGGCACTCCCTCAGTACTGACCCTCTGACAGTGCGGCACTCCCTCAGTACTGACCCTCTGACAGTGCGGCACTCCCTCAGTACTGACCCTCTGACAGTGCGGCACTCCCTCAGTACTGACCCTCTGACAGTGCGGCACTCCCTCAGTACTGACCCTCTGACAGTGCAGCACTCCCTCAGTACTGACCCTCTGACAGTGCAGCACTCCCTCAGTACTGACCCTCTGACAGTGCAGCACTCCCTCAGTACTGACCCTCTGACAGTGCAGCACTCCCTCAGTACTGACCCTCTGACAGTACGGCACTCCCTCAGTACTGATCCTCTGACAGTGCGGCACTCCCTCAGTACTGACCCTCTGACAGTGCAGCACTCCCTCAGTGCTGACCCTCTGACAGTGCAGCACTCCCTCAGTACTGACCCTCTGACAGTGCGGCACTCCCTCAGTACTGACCCTCTGACAGTGCGGCACTCCCTCAGTACTGTCCCTCTGACAGTGTAGCACTCCCTCAGTACTGACCCTCTGACAGTGCGGCACTCCCTCAGTACTGACCCTCTGACAGTGCGGCACTCCCTCAGTACTGACCCTCTGACAGTGCGGCACTCCCTCAGTACTGACCCTCTGACAGTGCGGTACTCCCTTAGTACTGACCCTCTGACAGTGCAGCACTCCCTCAGTACTGACCCACTGACAGTGCAGCACTCCCTCAGTACTGACCCTCTGACAGTGCAGCACTCCCTCAGTACTGACCCTCTGACAGTGCAGCACTCCCTCAGCACTGACCCTCTGACAGTGCGGCACTCCCTCAGTACTGACCCTCTGACAGTGCGGCACTCCCTCAGTACTGACCCTCTGACAGTGAGGAATTCCCTCAGTACTGACCCTCTGACAGTGCGGCACTCTCTCAGTACTGACCCTCTGACAGTGCGGCACTCTCTCAGTACTGTCCCTCTGACAGTGTAGCACTCCCTCAGTACTGACCCTCTGACAGTGCGGCGCTCCCTCAGTACTGACCCTCTGACAGTGCGGCACTCCCTCAGTACTGACCCTCTGACAGTGCGGCACTCCCTCAGTGCTGACCCTCTGACAGTGCGGCGCGCCCTCAGTACTGACCCTCTGACAGTGCAGCACTCCCTCAGTACTGACCCTCTGACAGTGCGGCACTCCCTCAGTACTGACCCTCTGACAGTGCAGCACTCCCTCAGTACTGACCCTCTGACAGTGCAGCACTCCCTCAGTACTGACCCTCTGACAGTGCAGCACTCCCTCAGTACTGACCCTCTGACAGTGCAGCGCTCCCTCAGTACTGACCCTCTGACAGTGCGGCACTCCCTCAGTACTGACCCTCTGACAGTGCGGCACTCCCTCAGTACTGACCCTCTGACAGTGCGGAATTCCCTCAGTACTGACCCTCTGACAGTGCGGCACTCTCTCAGTACTGACCCTCTGACAGTGCGGCACTCTCTCAGTACTGTCCCTCTGACAGTGCAGCACTCCCTCAGTACTGACCCTCTGACAGTGCGGCACTCCCTCAGTACTGACCCTCTGACAGTGCAGCACTCCCTCAGTACTGACCCTCTGACAGTGCAGCGCTCCCTCAGTACTGACCCTCTGACAGTGCGGCACTCCCTCAGTACTGACCCTCTGACAGTGTGGCACTCCCTCAGTACTGACCCTCTATGTATCAGTGGGTGCATGTGCCTGGATTATGTTCTCATGCCTTTGGAGAGGGGCTTGCACTGATTTAGGGAATAGTGGGGTACAAACAAGCCAAGTACGTGAAAGTGTGTCAGTGTCGAGTGTGGGTTGAAACACGGTTATGTTGCAGCTGCTGCTTTGGGAAGTTTTTTTTAAATTTAGAGTACCCAATTAATTTTCCCAATGAAGGGGCAATTTAGCGCGGCCAATCCACCCACCCTGCGCATCTTTGGGTTGTGGGGGTGAAACCCACGCAGACACGGGGAGAATGTGCAAACTCCACACGGACAGTGACCCAGAGCCGGGATTCAAACCTGGGACCTCAGTGCCGCAGTCCCAGTGCTAACCACTGCGCCACGTGCCGCTCAGTGCTTTCGGAAGTTAATTGTCAGAATGCAAAGTGTTGCCGATTGTCAATGTGGGTGTGACGGTTGTGAATGTGGGTGTGACGATTGTCAATGTGGGTGTGACGGTTGTGAATGTGGATGTGACGGTTGTCAATGTGGGTGTGACGGTTGTGAATGTGGGTGTGACGGTTGTGAATGTGGGTGTGACGGTTGTCAATGTGGGTGTGACGGTTGTGAATGTGGATGTGACGGTTGTGAATGTGGGTGTGACGGTTGTCAATGTGGGTGTGACGGTTGTGAATGTGGATGTGACGGTTGTCAATGTGGGTGTGACGGTTGTCAATGTGGGTGTGACGGTTGTGAATGTGGGTGTGACGGTTGTGAATGTGGGTGTGACGGTTGTGAATGTGGGTGTGACGGTTGTGAATGTGGGTGTGACTTGTGAATGTGGGTGTGACGGTTGTGAATGTGGGTGTGACGGTTGTGAACGTGGGTGTGACGGTTGTCAATGTGGGTGTGACGGTTGTGAATGTGGGTGTGACGGTTGTCAATGTGGGTGTGACGGTTGTGAATGTGGGTGTGACGGTTGTGAATGTGGGTGTGACGGTTGTCAATGTGGGTGTGACGGTTGTCAATGTGGGTGTGACGGTTGTGAATGTGGGTGTGACTGTTGTGAATATGGGTGTGACGATTGTGAATGTGGGTGTGACGGTTGTGAATGTGGGTGTGACGGTTGTGAACGTGGGTGTGACGGTTGTCAATGTGGGTGTGACGGTGTGAATGTGGGTGTGACGGTTGTGAATGTGGGTGTGACGGTTGTCAATGTGGGTGTGACGATTGTCAATGTGGGTGTGACGGTTGTCAATGTGGGTGTGACGGTTGTGAATGTGGGTGTGACGGTTGTCAATGTGGGTGTGACGATTGTCAATGTGGGTGTGACGGTTGTCAATGTGGGTGTGCCGATTGTCAATGTGGGTGTGACGATTGTCAATGTGGGTGTGACGGTTGTGAACGTGGGTGTGACGGTTGTGAACGTGGGTGTGACGGTTGTCAATGTGGGTGTGACGGTTGTGAATGTGGGTGTGACGGTTGTCAATGTGGGTGTGCCGATTGTCAATGTGGGTGTGACGATTGTCAATGTGGGTGTGACGGTTGTCAATGTGGGTGTGACGGTTGTGAATGTGGGTGTGACGATTGTCAATGTGGGTGTGACGGTTGTCAATGTGGGTGTGACGATTGTGAATGTGGGTGTGACGGTTGTGAATGTGGGTGTGACGGTTGTCAATGTGGGTGTGCCGATTGTCAATGTGGGTGTGACGGTTGTGAATGTGGGTGTGACGGTTGTCAATGTGGGTGTGCCGATTGTCAATGTGGGTGTGACGATTGTCAATGTGGGTGTGACGATTGTCAATGTGGATGTGACGGTTGTGAATGTGGGTGTGACGATTGTCAATGTGGGTGTGACGGTTGTGAATGTGGGTGTGACGGTTGTCAATGTGGGTGTGACGGTTGTGAATGTGGGTGTGACGGTTGTCAATGTGGGTGTGACGATTGTCAATGTGGGTGTGACGGTTGTCAATGTGGGTGTGACGGTTGTGAATGTGGGTGTGACGGTTGTGAATGTGGGTGTGACTGTTGTGAATGTGGATGTGACGGTTGTCAATGTGGGTGTGACGGTTGTCAATGTGGGTGTGACGGTTGTCAATGTGGGTGTGACGGTTGTCAATGTGGGTGTGACGGTTGTGAATGTGGGTGTGACGGTTGTCAATGTGGGTGTGACGATTGTCAATGTGGATGTGACGATTGTGAATGTGGGTGTGACGGTTGTGAACGTGGGTGTGACGGTTGTCAATGTGGGTGTGACGGTTGTCAATGTGGGTGTGACGGTTGTCAATGTGGGTGTGACGGTTGTGAATGTGGATGTGACGGTTGTCAATGTGGGTGTGACAATTGTGAACGTGGATGTGACAGTTGTGAATGTGGGTGTGACGGTTGTCAATGTGGGTGTGACGGTTGTCAATGTGGGTGTGACGGTTGTCAATGTGGGTGTGACGGTTGTGAATGTGGGTGTGACGGTTGTGAATGTGGGTGTGACGGTTGTCAATGTGGGTGTGACTGTTGTGAATGTGGGTGTGACTGTTGTGAATGTGGGTGTGACGATTGTGAATGTGGGTGTGACGGTTGTGAATGTGGGTGTGACGATTGTGAATGTGGGTGTGACGATTGTCAATGTGGGTGTGACGGTTGTGAATGTGGGTGTGACGGTTGTGAATGTGGATGTGACGATTGTGAATGTGGGTGTGACTGTTGTGAATGTGGATGTGACGGTTGTCAATGTGGGTGTGACGGTTGTCAATGTGGGTGTGACGGTTGTGAATGTGGGTGTGACGATTGTCAATGTGGGTGTGACGGTTGTCAATGTGGGTGTGACAATTGTGAATGTGGGTGTGACGGTTGTCAATGTGGGTGTGACGGTTGTGAATGTGGGTGTGACGGTTGTGAATGTGGATGTGACGGTTGTCAATGTGGGTGTGACAATTGTGAACGTGGATGTGACAGTTGTGAATGTGGGTGTGACGGTTGTCAATGTGGGTGTGACGGTTGTCAATGTGGGTGTGACGGTTGTCAATGTGGGTGTGACGGTTGTGAATGTGGGTGTGACGGTTGTGAATGTGGGTGTGACGGTTGTCAATGTGGGTGTGACGGTTGTCAATGTGGGTGTGACGGTTGTGAATGTGGGTGTGACTGTTGTGAATGTGGGTGTGACGATTGTGAATGTGGGTGTGACGATTGTGAATGTGGGTGTGACGGTTGTGAATGTGGGTGTGACGATTGTGAATGTGGGTGTGACGATTGTCAATGTGGGTGTGACGGTTGTGAATGTGGGTGTGACGGTTGTGAATGTGGGTGTGACTGTTGTGAATGTGGATGTGACGGTTGTCAATGTGGGTGTGACGGTTGTGAACGTGGATGTGACGGTTGTCAATGTGGGTGTGACGGTTGTCAATGTGGGTGTGACGGTTGTGAATGTGGGTGTGACGGTTGTCAATGTGGGTGTGACGGTTGTCAATGTGGGTGTGACGGTTGTCAATGTGGGTGTGACGGTTGTGAATGTGGGTGTGACTGTTGTGAATGTGGGTGTGACGATTGTGAATGTGGGTGTGACGGTTGTGAATGTGGGTGTGACGATTGTGAATGTGGGTGTGACGATTGTGAATGTGGGTGTGACGGTTGTGAATGTGGGTGTGACCGTTGTGAATGTGGGTGTGACTGTTGTGAATGTGGGTGTGACGATTGTCAATGTGGGTGTGACGGTTGTGAATGTGGGTGTGACGGTTGTGAATGTGGGTGTGACGATTGTGAATGTGGGTGTGACGGTTGTGAATGTGGGTGTGACTGTTGTGAATGTGGGTGTGACGGTTGTGAATGTGGGTGTGACGGTTGTGAATGTGGGTGTGACTGTTGTGAATGTGGGTGTGACGATTGTGAATGTGGGTGTGACGGTTGTGAATGTGGGTGTGACGATTGTGAATGTGGGTGTGACGATTGTCAATGTGGGTGTGACGGTTGTGAATGTGGGTGTGACGGTTGTGAATGTGGGTGTGACGATTGTCAATGTGGGTGTGACGGTTGTGAATGTGGGTGTGACTGTTGTGAATGTGGGTGTGACGATTGTGAATGTGGGTGTGACGGTTGTGAATGTGGGTGTGACTGTTGTGAATGTGGGTGTGACGATTGTGAATGTGGGTGTGACGGTTGTGAATGTGGGTGTGACTGTTGTGAATGTGAATGTGACGATTGTCAATGTGGGTGTGACGATTGTCAATGTGAATGTGACGATTGTCAATGTGGGTGTGACTGTTGTGAATGTGAATGTGACGATTGTCAATGTGGGTGTGACGATTGTCAATGTGGGTGTGACGGTTGTCAATGTGGGTGTGACGGTTGTCAATGTGGGTGTGACGGTTGTGAATGTGGGTGTGACGGTTGTGAATGTGGATGTGACGATTGTCAATGTGGGTGTGACGGTTGTCAATGTGGGTGTGACGATTGTCAATGTGGGTGTGACTGTTGTGAATGTGGGTGTGACGATTGTCAATGTGGGTGTGACTGTTGTGAATGTGAATGTGACGATTGTCAATGTGGGTGTGACGATTGTCAATGTGGGTGTGACGGTTGTCAATGTGGGTGTGACGATTGTCAATGTGGGTGTGACGATTGTCAATGTGAATGTGACGATTGTCAATGTGAATGTGACGATTGTCAATGTGGGTGTGACTGTTGTCAATGTGGGTGTGACGATTGTCAATGTGGGTGTGACGATTGTCAATGTGGGTGTGACGGTTGTCAATGTGGGTGTGACGGTTGTCAATGTGGGTGTGACGGTTGTGAATGTGGGTGTGACGGTTGTCAATGTGAATGTGACGATTGTCAATGTGGGTGTGACGATTGTCAATGTGGGTGTGACGGTTGTCAATGTGAATGTGACGATTGTCAATGTGGGTGTGACGGTTGTCAATGTGGGTGTGACGATTGTCAATGTGGATGTGACGATTGTCAATGTGGGTGTGACGGTTGTGAATGTGGGTGTGACGGTTGTCAATGTGAATGTGACGATTGTCAATGTGGGTGTGACGATTGTCAATGTGGATGTGACGGTTGTCAATGTGGGTGTGACGGTTGTGAATGTGGGTGTGACGGTTGTCAATGTGAATGTGACGATTGTCAATGTGGGTGTGACGGTTGTCAATGTGGGTGTGACGGTTGTCAATGTGGGTGTGACGGTTGTCAATGTGGGTGTGACGATTGTCAATGTGGATGTGACGGTTGTCAATGTGGGTGTGACGGTTGTCAATGTGGGTGTGACTGTTGTGAATGTGGGTGTGACGATTGTCAATGTGGGTGTGACGATTGTCAATGTGGGTGTGACGGTTGTGAATGTGGGTGTGACGGTTGTCAATGTGAATGTGACGATTGTCAATGTGGGTGTGACGATTGTCAATGTGGGTGTGACGGTTGTCAATGTGGGTGTGACGATTGTCAATGTGGGTGTGACGGTTGTCAATGTGGGTGTGACGGTTGTGAATGTGGGTGTGACTGTTGTCAATGTGGGTGTGACGATTGTCAATGTGGGTGTGACGGTTGTCAATGTGGGTGTGACGATTGTCAATGTGGATGTGACTGTTGTGAATGTGGATGTGACGATTGTCAATGTGGGTGTGACGGTTGTGAATGTGGATGTGACGGTTGTCAATGTGGGTGTGACGATTGTGAATGTGGGTGTGACTGTTGTCAATGTGGGTGTGACGGTTGTCAATGTGGGTGTGACGATTGTCAATGTGGGTGTGACGATTGTCAATGTGGGTGTGACGGTTGTCAATGTGGGTGTGACGGTTGTGAATGTGGGTGTGACGGTTGTGAATGTGGGTGTGACGATTGTCAATGTGGGTGTGACGGTTGTCAATGTGGGTGTGACGATTGTCAATGTGGGTGTGACAATTGTGAATGTGGGTGTAACGGTTGTGAATGTGGGTGTGACGGTTGTGAATGTGGGTGTGACGGTTGTCAATGTGGGTGTGACTGTTGTGAATATGGGTGTGACGGTTGTCAATGTGGGTGTGACGGTTGTGAATGTGGGTGTGACGGTTGTCAATGTGGGTGTGACGGTTGTCAATGTGGGTGTGACGGTTGTGAATGTGGGTGTGACGGTTGTCAATGTGGGTGTGACGATTGTCAATGTGGGTGTGACGGTTGTCAATGTGGGTGTGACGATTGTCAATGTGGGTGTGACAATTGTGAATGTGGGTGTAACGGTTGTGAATGTGGGTGTGACGGTTGTGAATGTGGGTGTGACGGTTGTCAATGTGGGTGTGACTGTTGTGAATATGGGTGTGACGGTTGTCAATGTGGGTGTGACGGTTGTGAATGTGGGTGTGACGGTTGTCAATGTGGGTGTGACGGTTGTCAATGTGGGTGTGACGGTTGTGAATGTGGGTGTGACGATTGTCAATGTGGGTGTGACGATTGTCAATGTGGGTGTGACGGTTGTCAATGTGGGTGTGACGGTTGTGAATGTGGATGTGACGGTTGTGAATGTGGGTGTGACGGTTGTCAATGTGGGTGTGACGATTGTCAATGTGGGTGTGACGATTGTCAATGTGGATGTGACGGTTGTCAATGTGGGTGTGACGGTTGTCAATGTGGGTGTGACGATTGTCAATGTGGATGTGACGGTTGTCAATGTGGGTGTGACGATTGTCAATGTGGGTGTGACGATTGTCAATGTGGGTGTGACGGTTGTGAATGTGGATGTGACGGTTGTGAATGTGGATGTGACGATTGTCAATGTGGGTGTGACTGTTGTGAATGTGGGTGTGACGATTGTGAATGTGGGTGTGACGGTTGTGAATGTGGGTGTGACTGTTGTGAATGTGAATGTGACGATTGTCAATGTGGGTGTGACGATTGTCAATGTGAATGTGACGATTGTCAATGTGGGTGTGACTGTTGTGAATGTGAATGTGACGATTGTCAATGTGGGTGTGACGATTGTCAATGTGGGTGTGACGGTTGTCAATGTGGGTGTGACGGTTGTCAATGTGGGTGTGACGGTTGTGAATGTGGGTGTGACGGTTGTGAATGTGGATGTGACGATTGTCAATGTGGGTGTGACGGTTGTCAATGTGGGTGTGACGATTGTCAATGTGGGTGTGACTGTTGTGAATGTGGGTGTGACGATTGTCAATGTGGGTGTGACTGTTGTGAATGTGAATGTGACGATTGTCAATGTGGGTGTGACGATTGTCAATGTGGGTGTGACGGTTGTCAATGTGGGTGTGACGATTGTCAATGTGGGTGTGACGATTGTCAATGTGAATGTGACGATTGTCAATGTGAATGTGACGATTGTCAATGTGGGTGTGACTGTTGTCAATGTGGGTGTGACGATTGTCAATGTGGGTGTGACGATTGTCAATGTGGGTGTGACGGTTGTCAATGTGGGTGTGACGGTTGTCAATGTGGGTGTGACGGTTGTGAATGTGGGTGTGACGGTTGTCAATGTGAATGTGACGATTGTCAATGTGGGTGTGACGATTGTCAATGTGGGTGTGACGGTTGTCAATGTGAATGTGACGATTGTCAATGTGGGTGTGACGGTTGTCAATGTGGGTGTGACGATTGTCAATGTGGATGTGACGATTGTCAATGTGGGTGTGACGGTTGTGAATGTGGGTGTGACGGTTGTCAATGTGAATGTGACGATTGTCAATGTGGGTGTGACGATTGTCAATGTGGATGTGACGGTTGTCAATGTGGGTGTGACGGTTGTGAATGTGGGTGTGACGGTTGTCAATGTGAATGTGACGATTGTCAATGTGGGTGTGACGGTTGTCAATGTGGGTGTGACGGTTGTCAATGTGGGTGTGACGGTTGTCAATGTGGGTGTGACGATTGTCAATGTGGATGTGACGGTTGTCAATGTGGGTGTGACGGTTGTCAATGTGGGTGTGACTGTTGTGAATGTGGGTGTGACGATTGTCAATGTGGGTGTGACGATTGTCAATGTGGGTGTGACGGTTGTGAATGTGGGTGTGACGGTTGTCAATGTGAATGTGACGATTGTCAATGTGGGTGTGACGATTGTCAATGTGGGTGTGACGGTTGTCAATGTGGGTGTGACGATTGTCAATGTGGGTGTGACGGTTGTCAATGTGGGTGTGACGGTTGTGAATGTGGGTGTGACTGTTGTCAATGTGGGTGTGACGATTGTCAATGTGGGTGTGACGGTTGTCAATGTGGGTGTGACGATTGTCAATGTGGATGTGACTGTTGTGAATGTGGATGTGACGATTGTCAATGTGGGTGTGACGGTTGTGAATGTGGATGTGACGGTTGTCAATGTGGGTGTGACGATTGTGAATGTGGGTGTGACTGTTGTCAATGTGGGTGTGACGGTTGTCAATGTGGGTGTGACGATTGTCAATGTGGGTGTGACGATTGTCAATGTGGGTGTGACGGTTGTCAATGTGGGTGTGACGGTTGTGAATGTGGGTGTGACGGTTGTGAATGTGGGTGTGACGATTGTCAATGTGGGTGTGACGGTTGTCAATGTGGGTGTGACGATTGTCAATGTGGGTGTGACAATTGTGAATGTGGGTGTAACGGTTGTGAATGTGGGTGTGACGGTTGTGAATGTGGGTGTGACGGTTGTCAATGTGGGTGTGACTGTTGTGAATATGGGTGTGACGGTTGTCAATGTGGGTGTGACGGTTGTGAATGTGGGTGTGACGGTTGTCAATGTGGGTGTGACGGTTGTCAATGTGGGTGTGACGGTTGTGAATGTGGGTGTGACGATTGTCAATGTGGGTGTGACGATTGTCAATGTGGGTGTGACGGTTGTCAATGTGGGTGTGACGGTTGTGAATGTGGATGTGACGGTTGTGAATGTGGGTGTGACGGTTGTCAATGTGGGTGTGACGATTGTCAATGTGGGTGTGACGATTGTCAATGTGGATGTGACGGTTGTCAATGTGGGTGTGACGGTTGTCAATGTGGGTGTGACGATTGTCAATGTGGATGTGACGGTTGTCAATGTGGGTGTGACGATTGTCAATGTGGGTGTGACGATTGTCAATGTGGGTGTGACGGTTGTGAATGTGGATGTGACGGTTGTGAATGTGGATGTGACGATTGTCAATGTGGGTGTGACGGTTGTCAATGTGGGTGTGACGGTTGTCAATGTGGGTGTGACGGTTGTGAATGTGGGTGTGACGGTTGTCAATGTGGGTGTGACGGTTGTGAATGTGGGTGTGACGGTTGTCAATGTGGGTGTGACGGTGTGAATGTGGGTGTGACGGTTGTCAATGTGGGTGTGACGGTGTGAATGTGGGTGTGACGGTTGTGAATGTGGGTGTGACGGTTGTCAATGTGGGTGTGACGATTGTCAATGTGGGTGTGACGATTGTCAATGTGGGTGTGACGGTTGTGAATGTGGGTGTGACGGTTGTCAATGTGGATGTGACGATTGTGAATGTGGATGTGACGGTTGTCAATGTGAATGTGACGATTGTGAATGTGGGTGTGACGGTTGTGAATGTGGGTGTGACGGTTGTCAATGTGGGTGTGACGGTGTGAATGTGGGTGTGACGGTTGTGAATGTGGGTGTGACTGTTGTCAATGTGGGTGTGACGATTGTCAATGTGGGTGTGACTGTTGTCAATGTGGGTGTGACGGTTGTCAATGTGGGTGTGACAATTGTGAATGTGGGTGTAACGGTTGTGAATGTGGGTGTGACGGTTGTGAATGTGGGTGTGACGGTTGTCAATGTGGGTGTGACGATTGTCAATGTGGGTGTGACGGTTGTGAATGTGGGTGTGACGGTTGTGAATGTGGATGTGACGGTTGTCAATGTGGGTGTGACAATTGTGAACGTGGATGTGACGGTTGTGAATGTGGGTGTGACGGTTGTCAATGTGGGTGTGACGGTTGTCAATGTGGGTGTGACAATTGTGAACGTGGATGTGACGGTTGTGAATGTGGGTGTGACGGTTGTGAATGTGGGTGTGACGGTTGTGAATGTGGGTGTGACGATTGTCAATGTGGATGTGACGGTTGTCAATGTGGGTGTGACGGTTGTGAATGTGGGTGTGACGATTGTGAATGTGGGTGTGACTGTTGTCAATGTGGGTGTGACGGTTGTCAATGTGGGTGTGACGATTGTCAATGTGGGTGTGACGGTTGTCAATGTGGGTGTGACGATTGTGATTACTGAGTTACCCAGTCCACTAATTTGAGCGGTTTCATTCTCAGGATTAGCTGGGTCCTGCATGCCAAGATTCAGTACAATCCCCTTCGTGTACTGTAACATCAATGAAGTCTGCTACTTTGCGAGTAGAAATGACAAGTCTTATTGGCTGTCTACCAATGCTGCGATTCCAATGATGCCTGTCGCTGACGAGGATATCAAGCCGTACATTAGCCGGTGCTCCGTGTGCGAGGCTCCCTCTCTCGCAGTCGCCATTCACAGCCAGGACATCACCATCCCAATGTGCCCTGTCGGCTGGCGTAGCCTGTGGATCGGTTACTCCTTCCTGATGGTAAATACTTTACATCATTTCAATATGTTAGAAATCTTCGGTTCAGATATCAGTAACGATCAGTTATGCTGAGCAGGCACGGCTGGATCATTGAAACCCGACGGCACAAGAGGAGGCCATTTGGCCCATCATGTCAGTATTGAATCAGCCCAGCCTCCCTGCTCTCTCTCCCATTGTTATGTAAACTGGTTAAATCGTGTTTGAAAGTTCCTTTGAATCTGCTTTCAGACCTCACCCCCCAACCCCCAGGTTCATGTGCCAATTACCTTCAATCTGTGTCGCTCTGGTAACTGACCCTCTGCCAGTGTAACAGTTTCTCATCCTGGCACCATTCTGGTAAATATCCTCCGTATCCTCCCTCAGCTGTGAGGGTAAACAGAGCCAGAAACGCGAGGTATTCGAGTGGGCGGCACGGTAGCACAGTGGTTAGCACAGTTGCTTCACAGCATCAGGGTCCCAGGTTCGTTGCCCGGTTTGGGTCACTGCCTGTGCGGAGTCTGCCCGTTCTCCCTGTGACCGTGGGGGTTTCCTCCCACAGTCCAAAGACGTACAGGGAGTGGTCATGCTAAATTGCCCTTAGTGTCCAAAAAGGTTAGGTGGGGTTACTGGGGTAGGTTGGAAATCATAGAATCATAGAATTTACAGTGCAGAAGGAGGCCATGCGGCCCATCAAGTCTGCACCGGCTCTTGGAAAGAGCACCCTACCCAAGGTCAACACCTCCACCCTGTCCCCATAACCCAGTAACCCCACCCAACACTAAGGGCAATTTAGCATGGCCAATCCACCTAACCTGCACATCTTTGGACTGTGGGAGGAAACCGGAGCACCCGGAGGAAACCCACGCAGACACGGGGAGGATGTGCAGACTCCACACAGACAGTGACCCAAGCCGGAATCGAACCTGGGACCCTGGAGCTGTGAAGCGATTGTGCTACCGTGCTGCCCTCAAATGTGGGCTTAAATGGGGTGCTCTTTCCAGGGGCCAGTGCAGACTCGATGGGCTGAATGGCCTCCTTCTGCACTGTAAATTCTGTGATTCTATGACTCACATTCCCGCTTCCAATTCCAAGGGGGAGGCAGAGCTGGAATTACCCAGAGTGAGGCCCTGTTTAAATTGGCACTGTTTTCCCTGAGTACAGGTTGTACTCCCCTCCCCCACTGTAAAGGGACTGAAAGTTGACTGAAGCCACGTTGCTATTTGAAGTTCTGACTGTGTGGTTGGTGAAAGGGCACAAACACATTGTTCTCTCCCTTGCAGCACACAGCCGCCGGCAGCGAGGGTGGAGGTCAGTCGCTGGTATCTCCTGGCAGCTGCCTGGAGGATTTCCGCACCACTCCTTTTGTGGAATGTAATGGTGCTGGTGGAACGTGCCACTACTTTGCCAATAAGCACAGCTTCTGGCTTTCCACCATCGACCTGAGCCAGCAGTTCAAGGAGCAGCCCGTCCCGGACACTCTGAAGGCGGGGCAGCTTTTAACCCGCGTGGGCCGATGCCAGGTCTGTATGAAGAATTTATAACAAACACCGCCAGCCATGAAGCACCAATCACCACCGCCCCCGGATTCCAGCCAGTAACCGCAACAAGGTGATGGGACAGAATGAGAATCACAATTCTTCTATTAAATGACGCTGTCTTCCAACTCGTTACCTCGTATCACAGATAATAAAGCCCAAGTAAATAAATCACTCCGCTACAATCTCATTTAACTTCATTAATGCACTAAACGTAGTTCATTCTCTTTAAAGCTTAGCATTAAATAAGCTGCCACCACCACTAATGTTCACCAATTCACCTTGGTCACAATCTGCCAGTTCTGACTCGAGGGAGGGGGGTGTGCTGCACTGGGGGAGTGCTGCACTGGGGGAGGGCTGCACTGGGGGAGGGCTGCACTGGGGGAGGGCTGCACTGGGGGAGGGCTGCACTGGGGGAGGGCTGCACTGGGGGAGTGCTGCACTGGGGGAGTGCCACGCTGCCAGGAGTGCCGACTTTCAGATACATGTTAAACTGAGACCCCCATTTGCCCTCTGGGCTGGACAGAGAGGATCCAGTAGCTCCATTCGGAGAGGAGAGCAGAACAGTTACCCCGAATAACCCGGTTATTGTCACAGTGCTGCTTGTAGGATCTTCCTGTGCATAAGTTGGCTGCTGCATTTCCTACAACACACTTTAGAAGTGCGTCATTGGTTGTAAATCGTTTTGGGATCTCCCCAGGATGTGAAAGGTGCTATGAAAATGCAATTCTTTCCTTTTACTGATTGCAGCCTGGTTTAAACCCAGTTGGACAGTGGGAAAGGTTTGTAGGTGGGACGGGTCACTCTGCGAGTTTCAGCTGTTCAGTGGAGTCGGGTCTACAGGCTGCTCATGCCCGCAATTCCTGCGACTTCTGCTGACACAGCCACCCACCCAGAGGAAGATACGGAGATCACAGAGAGGGGGAGGCTCCACAGTGAGATCATATCGCCCTCTCCCACAGCAGAACCTCCTGAAAGTTCTTGACTACTAAAGAACACTTTAGTTCACATCATTACATCAAGGATTCCACACAGAGAGAGCAAATTTTTTAAGGCTTAAATAAAGCAGTCATTATTTCACACCAATACCATCAGCCTAGTGTCAAATTCTTTCAAATTGTGTCTGTTCAATTAGTGCCCTGACAGAGGTGAGATATTAACCGACCTTGTCTGCCAAGATCTAATGGTGCTATTCACAGAGATGTGAGTAAATCTCCCTGGTCTCCTGTCCAACCTTCTTTCTTCCACCAGTGTGATTAGAACAGCTTCAATTTACTATTGGTGCGATCTATCCCCGTCTGCAAGTTGGTTGCTGCGTTTTACAGCAGAATAGCACTGACTGGACCCTGGACGTTACAGCAATGTAAAGCCAACATCAAACTGCTTTAGAAATGCACATTCTTCCTAGAGCTCCTTTCGCTAAATACTGTGTTTATCTTCTGCTTTATGTTATATATCTCCCCAGTAATTTATGAATGTTCAGTAATATTGTCAGTATGGCAGCAGACAATAGCTAACACTGGTTAGAAACATTAACACAGGTGCTAAAAGCAATTTCCCACCCACTGGGTGTGCACTAGGACTGAATTTGAGAGACTGTATTCCGAATAGGATGAATTCTATATTGGGCAAAGTAACCAAATTAATCACATTATTAAGAACCAGTAAGGGCTTAACAAGAAGTTCAACTTGTTAAACAGCAATTACCTGTACATACTCCCTGTTACATTCTAATGTATGGCAGACAAAACTTCATAAATCAATGTAATTATACAAATTAAAAGTATTTTACCAGACACTGTCGTCTCTGATGTGTGTTTAATATTTCCCACCATGGGTGAGGCAGACCTGACAGTCAACATTCAGACGGGCAGCTTGGTCGGTACGGGCTTGGAGGGCCGAAGGGCCTGTTCCCGTGCTGTAATTTTCTTTGTTCTGCATTAGAACCTCCTGCAGCACCACCGCTAGAGCAGGGCTGGAATTACAGTGTGACAGGTTGACATGGACACTTTCCACTGTAAACATCATTGGGATTTATATCAGGAATAGCCTGTGGGATATCTCTCCTGTTTTTGGCACATGTCCCTGATGTTAGTGAGGAGCACTTTGCAGCATCAATTGGGCAGAATGTGTGTATCTGAATCTGATGCGTTAATTACATAGAATTTACAGTGCAGAAGGAGGCCAGTCGGCCCATCGAGTCTGCACCGGCTCTTGGAAAGAGCACCCTACCCAAGGTCAACACCTCCACCCTATCCCCATAACCCAGTAACCCCACCCAACACGAAGGGCAATTTTGGACATTATGGGCAATTTATCATGGCCAATCCACCTAACCTGCACATCTTTGGACTGTGGGAGGAAACCGGAGCACCCGGAGGAAACCCACGCACACACGGGGAGGATGTGCAGACTCCGCATAGACAGTGACCCAGCCGGGAATCGAACCTGGGACCCTGGAGCTGTGAAGCGATTATGCTATCCACAATGCTACCGTGCTGCCTACTAATGCCAGGTGTCTTGTCCAGTTTCTCACACTCTAACTGCTGCGGTTTGATAGAACCGAGTGACTTGCTGGGCAGTCGAGGGAAGTTACTGTAGGTCAGGAATCACATGTAGGCCAGACCAGGTAAGGACGGCAGATTTCCTTCCCAACAGAACAGTACTGAACCAGATGGATTTTTACAACAATTGATGACACCTTCTTGGCCACCGTTT
The DNA here is from genome assembly GCF_902713615.1 of Scyliorhinus canicula. Taxonomy (NCBI): domain Eukaryota; kingdom Metazoa; phylum Chordata; class Chondrichthyes; order Carcharhiniformes; family Scyliorhinidae; genus Scyliorhinus; species Scyliorhinus canicula. The sequence goes on from NC_052159.1 coordinate 159,135,833, forward strand.
CTCCTTTTTTATTCCAGATTTATTAGCTGAATTTAAATTACTCCAGCAGCCGTGACGGGATTTGTACCTGTGTCCACAGAACACTAATCTGGGTCTCTGGATCACTAGTCCAGTGATAACACCACCATCTCCCAAACTGAAGGCTAGAAGCTGCTACATAAATGCAAGTTGGGACGATTAGTAATTCAGGACTCCAGGTGACGAGTCTAGTAATATAACGACCATTATTACCTGCAGAAATTGAGAAGTGAGCATGGTAGACAGGTCACTGAGGGGAGAGAGTGCAGACAGATTGGGCCACACGCCCTCCTTGACCACCAGAAATCTCTAACTCAACAACAGGAAATTAGTAGGTAGTGTAAAATACTGGAGCTTTATAGGCAAACGGGCACAAATTACTTTCAGTATTAAAGTGTACAGCGTAACACAGGAGAAGTGGAATCAGAGACCAGGCAATGATGATTTCCATCAAAACACAAATTCAACAGTTCATAAATCAATTTAATTTTCACATGTTAATATCTAGCATTCTTTAAAAATAACCATTGATTATAAATCGGTCAAGAAGAGGCACATTAAATTAAGTCACAGTTTAGATTTCAAATCATTAATTCGCACTACTGAATCTGCCAAACGATCATATTGTGGTTTAATCTAATCCATATCTCTCCCCTCAATATTGCCACAGCCGTCACAAACAGCTCACTCCCAGTTACCCATCAAATTAACCTCGGGCACTGTTGTTTGGCTATTTAACCCCAACTACACAAGGCGATGAAAGGTGGACTGATTTTTCTTAACGGCTTCCACTTGGCAGAGATTCTGTCCAGAGGGGGCAGCATCAGAACTTGCTGTACAATCGATCAATACTGTGGCATTCCATTCATTCTAGCGCTTTGTGCAAATATGTTCTCGAACTGGATCAAGGTGTGGATCGACCTGCCTTCTTGGCGATGGATCCCACATGGCGTGCACGGCACGGATAACTGTTCATTCCTTCAGGATTCACACTGCATCGTAGAGTGGGATTTATCGTCCCTCCATTGCAAGTTGCAGAAAATAATTCATCCATCCACCTCAAGTGCAGCATGATGATTTATTGGGTTTAGAATTCCTGCTGTGTTTCAGATCCACGGTCTCGGAGGGTTTGCCCGGCTTCTTCACAATGCCAGCCACAACCAGGTCAAAAATGGTTTCAAAGAGCAGGTCAACATTGTAGCCAGTCTTAGCACTGGTTTCAAAACACATTGCCTCTGCCACTGGGAAATCCTTTTCATTCAGCATCTTGGATTTAAGCAGCTGCTTATAGAGACTGATTGCATCCTCTTTGAAGACCTGTTTACTCACTTTGGGGTCAGGAGAAGCTGGACTTGCTGCCTCTGTCTCGGTGTCACCAATCTCCGCCCAGTCGTCAGTTAAATCCGATTTATTCCCCACCACAGCGAACAGACAGTCAGGCTGCGCAGTGTCAGTCAGCGTCAGAAACCTCTCTTCCAGCTCCCGGAGACTCTGCCGGTTCGTCACATCATAGGTCAGGATGACAGCAGCGGCCCCACGACAGTACATCGAGCCCAGTCCGTGGAACTGTTCCCTTCCTGACAAAAAAAATAAAGCAAATGGTCACAGAAATCAACACAATTTCAGACCGGGATGGTCGGAAATTGAGCAATTCGATTGGTTGAAATGCTAAATCGTGACCCTGTCTGTCCTCTCTGTGGTCACTGTACCTAAACCAACATCGAATGATCTAATTGCGCTATTTGGGATCTTGCTGTGCACAAATTAGCTGGGGTGGCACGAGAGCACAGTGGTTAGCACTGTTGCTTCACAGCTCCAGGGTCCCAGGTTCGATTCCCGACTTGGGTCACTGTCTGCGCGGAGTCTGCACGTTCTCCCCGCGTCTGCGTGGGTTTGCTCCGAAAGACGTGCTGTTAGGTAATTTGGACATTCCGAATTCTCCCTCATTCGCCACACTCCGGCGCCTGTTCGGGAACACAGAGGGAGAATTCAGAATGTCCAATTCACCTAACAGCATGTCTTTCAGGGCTTGTGGGAGGAAACCGGAGCACCTGGAGGAAACCCACGCAGACACGGGGAGAACGTGCAGACTCCGCACAGACAGTGACCCAAGCCGGGAATCGAACCTGGGACCCTGGAGCTATTAAGCAGCAGTGCTAACCACTGTGCTACCGTGTTGCCCGTCAATCCCCATTATTGAGTTATTGATCAATCAATCCCAATCATTGAGTCTACAGTGAGTGAGCAAATTTCCCAATGGTGGAGGGAGTTGGGAAAAGTCGCCTGTTCCTCACAAACATGCTCCACTCACCACATCACATCTCAAGTCACTCACAGACAGTATCCCAAAACATGCTCGCATTCTCTGGCAGTGATCCATCTCATTTGCATTTGAACAAATCAATAAAGTTGCAAAGGTTTGTAACAAAAAGCTCAAGGTGGGTTTTGTGGTTTTAGAAAGGCCACTGGAAGCAAATAAAAGCAGAGGTTGACTGAAGGTGAGGGACGGGGTGGTCACAGTGAACAATGGGTTAACTCCAGACCCAGGGAGTGTGTGACTGCGGAGAGAATGGGGACATATCCCATCCGGGTGGAGACCCACCCAGGAATGGAGGAAGGGTGCTGGGACCGTCCCAGGAATGGAGGAAGGCTGCTGGGACCGTCCCAGGAATGGAGGAAGGCTGCTGGGACCGTCCCAGGAATGGAGGAAGGGTGCTGGGACTGTCCCAGGAATGGAGGAAGGGTGCTGGGGCCATCCCAGGAATGGAGGAAGGGTGTTGGGACCGTCCCAGGAATGGAGGAAGGGTGTTGGGACCGTCCCAGGAATGGAGAAGGGTGCTGGGGCCGTCCCAGGAATGGAGGAAGGGTGCTGGGACTGTCCCAGGAATGGAGGAAGGGTGCTGGGGCTGTCCCAGGAATGGAGGAAGGGTGCTGGGGCCGTCCCAGGAATGGAGAAGGGTGCTGGGGCCGTCCCAGGAATGAAGGAAGGGTGCTGGGACCGTCCCAGGAATGGAGAAGGGTGCTGGGACCGTCCCAGGAATGGAGGAAGGGTGCTGGGGCCGTCCCAGGAATGGAGGAAGGGTGCTGGGACTGTCCCAGGAATGGAGTGGTAGAGGTGTGATGCCTCACATCCTTTAGAAAGCATCTGGATGAGCACTTGGCACCTCATAACAGTCAAGGCTACTGGCCAACTGCTGGCAAATGGGATTAGGCAGACAGGTCAGGTGTTTTCATGCGTCGGTGCAGACAGGATGGGCCAAAGGGCCTCTTCCGCATTATTCTGTGATGAGGGATTTTAGCTACATGGTTTAGTTGGCGAAGCGGAGATTCTTCTCCTGGGAGTAACGCGGATTGAGGGGAGATTTAATCGAGGTGTACAAGATTATGACAGGATTAGAATAGGTAGAGAAGTAAAGCAGTTGAAAGTAAGGATGAGGGTTATTGTTTTGGGGATGAGGGTTATTGTTTTGGGGATGAGGGTTATTGTTTTGGGGAAGTGGGAGTGTTGGGAGGAACATTCTTACAGAGCGAGTGATAACTACCTGGAAGCCACAGCCCATAAGGGCGCTTGGAGCAGAGAGAGAACCAATTATTTCACAGCACGTTGGATGGACACTTGGGCACAAAACCTCACACAGCGACGGGCGGGCCAGCACAGACCAGACAGGTCGAATGGCCTCCTTCTGGGCTGTGACTAGAGCTCAAACCCATAAGGTTTGGACTGAATAAGTTACCAAACTGACACTCTGAGCACCTCTCAAATGCTCACAATAAAGTCACAAAGTCTGGAGAGTTTCTCCGTGTCAGTCTGGGTAAAGTTCCTAAATGCATGAACTCGGCAAAATCTCACTTTCCTGTATTGCAACAACGTAGAATCCTGACCTAACTTTTGATCACCAGATGCCGGCCTCCCTCTGCCCCTTTGTGCAACTTGGCAGCCAGCCAGCCACCGGCCTCTTTGCTCTGTCAGCATTTCCAAACTTCCCGTTTGCTTTTGCAACTGCTCAGAATATAGGCCACCCTGGCCCCTCCCACTGCCACCCTGGCCCCTCCCACTGCCACCCTGGCCCCTCCCACTGCCACCCTGACTCCTCCCACTGTCACCCTGGCCCTCCCACTGTCACCCTGCCCCCTCCCACTGCCCCCCTGCCCCCCCCACTGCCACCCTGGCCCCTCCCACTGCCACCCTGGCCCCCCCCCACTGCCCCCCTGGCCCCCCCCACTGCCCCCCTGGCCCCACCCACTGCCCCCTGGCCCCTCCCACCCCTGGCTCCTCCCACTGTTACCCTGGCCCCTCCCACTGCCACCCTGGCCCCTCCCACTGCCACCCTGGCTCCTCCCACTGCCACCCTGGCCCCTCCCACTGCCACCCTGGCCCCCCCCACTGCCCCCCTGGCCCCCCCCCCACTGCCCCCCTGGCCTCTCCCACTGCCCCCTGGCCCCTCCCACCCCTGGCTCCTCCCACTGTTACCCTGGCCCCTCCCACTGCCACCCTGGCCCCTCCCACTGCCACCCTGGCTCCTCCCACTGCCACCCTGGCTCCTCCCACTGCCACCCTGGCCCCTCCCACTGCCACCCTGGCTCCTCCCACTGTCACCCTGGCCCTCCCACTGTCACCCTGGCCCTCCCACTGTCACCCTGCCTCCTCCCACTGCCCCCCCCTGGCCCCTCCCACTGCCACCCTGGCTCCTCCCACTGCCACCCTGGCTCCTCCCACTGTTACCCTGGCCCCTCCCACTGCCACCCTGGCTCCTCCCACTGTCACCCTGGCCCTCCCACTGTCACCCTGCCCCCTCCCACTGCCCCCTCCCACTGCCCCCCCCTGGCCCCCCCCCACTGCCCCCCTGGCCCCACCCACTGCCCCCCTGGCCCCTCCCACTGCCCCCCCACTGCCACCCTGGCCCCTCCCACTGCCACCCTGGCTCCTCCCACTGTTACCCTGGCCCCTCCCACTGCCACCCTGGCCCCTCCCACTGCCACCCTGGCTCCTCCCACTGCCACCCTGGCCCCTCCCACTGCCACCCTGGCCCCCCCCACTGCCCCCCTGGCCCCCCCCCCACTGCCCCCCTGGCCTCACCCACTGCCCCCTGGCCCCTCCCACCCCTGGCTCCTCCCACTGTTACCCTGGCCCCTCCCACTGCCACCCTGGCCCCTCCCACTGCCACCCTGGCTCCTCCCACTGCCACCCTGGCTCCTCCCACTGTTACCCTGGCCCCTCCCACTGCCACCCTGGCCCCTCCCACTGCCACCCTGGCTCCTCCCACTGTCACCCTGGCCCTCCCACTGCCACCCTGCCCCCTCCCACTGCCCCCCCCTGGCCCCCCCCACTGCCCCCCTGGCCCCACCCACTGCCCCCCTGGCCCCTCCCACTGCCCCCCCACTGCCACCCTGGCCCCTCCCACTGCCACCCTGGCCCCTCCCACTGCCACCCTGGCCCCTCCCACTGCCACCCTGGCTCCTCCCACTGTCACCCTGGCCCTCCCACTGTCACCCTGCCTCCTCCCACTGCCCCCCCCTGGCCCCTCCCACTGCCACCCTGGCTCCTCCCACTGTTACCCTGGCCCCTCCCACTGCCACCCTGGCTCCTCCCACTGTCACCCTGGCCCTCCCACTGTCACCCTGCCCCCTCCCACTGCCCCCTCCCACTGCCCCCCCCTGGCCCCCCCCCACTGCCCCCCTGGCCCCACCCACTGCCCCCCTGGCCCCTCCCACTGCCCCCCCACTGCCACCCTGGCCCCTCCCACTGCCACCCTGGCTCCTCCCACTGTTACCCTGGCCCCTCCCACTGCCACCCTGGCCCCTCCCACTGCCACCCTGGCTCCTCCCACTGTCACCCTGGCCCTCCCACTGTCACCCTGCCCCCTCCCACTGCCCCCCCCTGGCCCCCCCACTGCCCCCCTGGCCCCACCCACTGCCCCCCTGGCCCCTCCCACTGCCACCCTGGCCCCCCCCACTGCCACCCTGGCCCCTCCCACTGCCACCCTGGCCCCTCCCACTGCCACCCTGGCCCCTCCCACTTTCACCCTGGCCCCTCCCACTGTAACCCTGGCCCCTCCCACTGCCCCCCTGGCCCCTCCCACTGCCCCCCCCCACTGCCCCCCTGCCCCCTCCCACTGCCCCCCCCACTGCGCCCCCCTGGCCCCCCCCACTGCCCCCCTGGCCCCTCCCACTGCCCCCCTGGGCCCCTTCCACTGCCACCTGGCCCCTCCCACTGCCACCTGCCCCCCCCCCCCACTGCCCCCCCCACTGCTACCTGGCCCCTCCCACTGCCACCCCTGCCCCAAGCCGCCAGCTCCTTCCACTTTGTTTTCAGAAGCTGGGTGTGTGTCTAACACGGTTTCAGGATGCTGTTTAAGGATGAAGACTCGAATTGGATTTAAGGATCTATTTCAGCGCCACACAAATATTATTGTCATTCATTTCATCTGGATGAAAGCCCCCAAATTCTAACAAAAAAAGCAGGAGAGAGAGAGAAAGGACAAGCTTTAATTAAAAATAAAACTTGCCAAAGAGATTTTGAAAAGTGAAAATTCCTTCAAAAGACTGAACTCTTGACAATGCTTTCCAGAAACATCTAAACCAAAGTGTTCTAAATGCAGTGTGAAAACTACACAGAACCACGGCAAAGCTGCAAGATTGTTCAGAGGATGGATTTGTGAAATGTCAAAAAACAGAAGCATCACATTTCCTTCCAGTTTCAGGAGCAGAGAGACCATCTACAGAGTGACCTCCCCTTTACAGGAACACAGCCGACACATTGCAACATAATAAATGTCTCAAGGCGTTTCATAGCAACAATGATTAAACTTCAACTTAGAGACACGCACAGAGGTGTTAGGACAGGTAACCACAGGATCTGTAGGGAGGGAGAAGACGGAGAGATAGAGGAGTTACTGAGGGAGGTGATGGGGGGAGAAGGGTTTCTGAGGGTGGGGATGGGGAGGTAGAGGGGTTTCTGAGGGAGGTGATAGGGAGGTAGGGGGGTTTCTGAGGGAGGTGATGGGGAGGTAGAGGGGTTTCTGAGGGAGCTGATGGGGAGGTAGAGGGGTTTCTGAGAGAGGTGATGGAGGGAGAGGTAGAGGGGTTTCTGAGGGAGGTGATGGAGGGAGAGGTAGAGGGGTTTCTGAGGGAGGTGATGGAGGGAGAAGGGTTTCTGAGGGAAGGGATGGGGAGGTAGAGGGGTTTCTGAGGGAGGTGATGGGGAGGTAGAGGGGTTTCTGAGGGAGGTGATAGGGCGGTAGAGGTGTTTCTGAGGGAGGTGATGGAGGGAGAAGGGTTTCTGAGGGAGGTGATGGGGTGGTAGAGGAGTTTCTGAGGGAGGTGATGGGGCGGTAGAGGAGTTTCTGAGGGAGGTGACGGGGCTGTAGAGGTGTTTCTGAGGGAGGTGATGGGGAGGATGAGGAGTTTCTGAGGGAGGTGACTGGGCTGTAGAGGGGTTTCTGAGGGAGGTGATGGGGAGGTTGAGGAGTTTCTGAGGGAGGTGACGGGGCTGTAGAGAAGTTTCTGAGGGAGGTGATGGAGGGAGAAGGGTTTCTGAGGGAGGTAGAGGAGTTTCGGTAGGGAGGAGATGGGTAGGTTGAGGGGTTTCTGAGGGAGGTGATGGGGAGGTTGAGGAGTTTCTGAGGGAGGTGATGGGGCGGTAGAGGTGTTTCTGAGGGAGGTGATGGAGGGAGAAGGGTTTCTGAGGGAGGTAGAGGGGTTTCGGTAGGGAGGAGGAAGCCAAAGGTACAGCTGCCAATGGTGGAGAGATTAAAAATCAACCATGTTCAAGAGGCTGGAATTGGAGGACAAGTCTCCAGGAAGTTGTGCTGGAGGAGGTTAGAGAGACAGCAAAAGCGGAAGGCCAGGACATGATAACAATGTTTAAATCTGATTCAGGACCAAGAGGCAGTGAAGGCCGGTGAGCAGAAGGGTTAACGTGTGACTGTTTCAGGTAAATCAGAGCTCCAAGCCCCAGGTGTATCTCCCAGTGAAACATGGGGTAGGGTCTGAGGACTCTCACCAGTTTGCTCTGAGAGGCCCCTTTATTGAACTTTCTTCAGTAGAAATCCACATGACGAAGAGTCTGATGATACAGTCGAGGATGAAGCCTTTCGCAATATCAGTCTTTGCACCGAGATTGTGGGAACAGTTGTGGTTTAGCTCCTTCCTGCCCACCCCACATCGCCACAAGGTCAGAAACAGATTTGTTCCTCTCGTGGAACCCACCCTGTGAATTCTCAATAAAAGACCAGATTCTCCAAAACAGTCTAAACGTCAGCTCAATCTGAACAGAAAGGGAAGGGCTGCCCTCTCCAGTCACAGACAGACTGACACCTTGTGTCTTTCCAAGTTTGATTTTGCGGGTTACACATTACGTTGTTCCGACAAACAGCAGCTCTATCCCCTTGCCAAGCCCCACTTCCAAAACCTCCAGAAACGCAGACACCTGCTTCACAAAAAACCTTTCAACAGATTTCCTCCCACCATGGAAAAACTTTTCCTTGCAGTTTCCAGTTTCGGTTCAAAAATGTAAAGTCCATTCAGCCCATCGAGCCCGTGCTGGTCCTTTGGGAGTTTTCCAATTTGATCCACTCCCCCTGCTCCTCCCCCACAGCCTTTCAAATTTTTCCTTTTCAACTCTTTATCCCATTACATTATGAAAGTTGGCACAGTAAGAAGTCTGACAACAGTAGGTTAATGTCAGACAGGTTTGTTTCGAATCACTAGCTTTCGGAGCTCTGCTCCTTGGAATCAGCTGATTCCAAACTAACCTGTCAGACTTTAACCTGGTGTTGTCAGACTTCTTACTGTGCTCACCCCAGGCCAGCGCCGGCATCTCCACATCATGGCTTATGAAAGTTATTATTGAATCAGCTTCCACCGCCCATTCAGACAGCACCTTCCCGATCACAACAACTCACTGTGAAATAAACTGATTCTCTTCAGTCTGTGTCGCTCTGGTTACTGACCATCCGCCACTGGGAACACTCATACTCAATCAAAAGGGTAGGTGATTTCATAGAATCACAGAATTGACAGTGCAGAAGGAGGCCATTCGGCCCATCGAAGGCCTTAATTACATCTCCCCTCAACCTTCTCTGTTGTTAGAACATTGCCGGCATCTCCAGTCTTTCCACTAATTGGAATCCACTCGTCCGTGGGAACATTCTGGTAAATCTCCTCTGCCCCTTCTCCGTCTCCGAGGCCTTGGCATCCTTCTCAAAGCGCGGGGCCCAGTTTTGGACACAGTACCCGAGCTAAAGCCTGATCCTCAGCATCCCGGCCTTGCTTTTCCACTCCCTGCCTCAGTTTCTGAAATCTAGGATGCTCCTTTTCAACATTGTCCCAGTAACACATAAAATATACACTTATATATTGGGCAAACAAACCTGTATCCACAACAGTTAAAAGCTACTTTAGATTTGTTCCTGTTTAAGCTGTAATCATTTCTTTTACACTTGTCTGACTGGGGAAGGAATGATGTCTGATGTCGAGGTTAACAGTCCATTCAGCAGCTTCAGCTAAGGCAGTGTGAATGGTTGTAATGCCACCAGGAATGGATCTCTCAGGGCAGGGGTTCATTGTGTGGGCGATAGCCTGACGGGAATGGTCACAGTCACAATTTCCTCATAAAGTGGTAACATCTCCCCTGGCTCGTTTCACAGCTGTCCAGGGTTTCTATGGAAGATTGAAAGCTGGTAATTCAACACGGAGCACCCGGCGGAAACCCGTGCAGACTCCGCACAGACCCGGGGAGAGCGTGCAGACTCCGCACAGACCCGGGGGAGAGCGTGCAGACTCCGCACAGACCCGGGGGAGAGCGTGCAGACTCCGCACAGACCCGGGGGAGAGCGTGCAGACTCCACACAGACCCGGGGGAGAGCGTGCAGACTCCGCACAGACCCGGGGAGAGCGTGCAGACTCCACACAGACCCGGGGGAGAGCGTGCAGACTCCCCACAGACCCGGGGAGAACGTGCAGACTCCGCACAGACCCGGGGGAGAGTGTGCAGACTCCGCACAGACCCGGGGGAGAACGTGCAGACTCCGCACAGACCCGGGGGAGAGCGTGCAGACTCCACACAGACCCGGGGGAGAGCGTGCAGACTCCACACAGACCCGGGGAGAGCGTGCAGACTCCGCACAGACCCGGGGAGAGCGTGCAGACTCCGCACAGACCCGGGGGAGAGCGTGCAGACTCCGCACAGACCCGGGGTGGAGAGGGGGTCGGTGGGTGGAGGGGGGTCGGGGGGTGGAGGGGGGGGGTCGGGGGTTGGAGAGGGGGTCGGGGGTGGGAGGGGGGGGGTCGGGGGTTGGAGGTGGCGTCGGGGGGTGGAGGGGGGGTCGGGGTG
>NC_052159.1:159146683-159180761 GCF_902713615.1 Scyliorhinus canicula
CCCCAACCCTAACACCCAACCCTAACCCCAACCCTAACCCCCAACCATAACCCCCGAACCCTAACCCCCAACCCTAACCCCCAACCCTAACCCCCAACCCTAACCCCCAACCCTAACCCCCAACCCTAACCCCCAAACCTAACCCCCAACCCTAACCCCAACCCTAACCCCAACCCTAACCCCTAAACCCTAACCCTAACCCTAATGTTACTGAGGATAAACCCTAACCCCCAACCCTAACCCCCAACCCTAACCCCCAACCCTAACCCCCAACCCTAACCCCCAACCATAACCCCCAACCCTAACCCCCAACCCTAACCCCCAACCGTAACCCCCAACCCTAACCCTAACCCCCCAACCATAACCCCCAACCATAACCCCCAACCATAACCCCCAACCCTAACACCCAACCCTAACCCCCAACCCTAACCCCCAACCCTAACCCCCAACCCTAACCCCCAACCCTAACCCCCAACCATAACCCCCAACCCTAACCCCCAACCCTAACCCCCAAACCCTAACCCCCCAACCCTAACCCCCAACCCTAACCCCAACCCTAACCCCAACCCTAACCCCAACCCTAACCCCCAACCATAACCCCCCAACCCTAACCCCCCAACCCTAACCCCCAACCTAACCCCCCCAACCCTAACCCCCAACCCTAACCCCAACCCTAACCCAACCCTAACCCCCAACCCTAACCCCCCTAAACCCAACCCTAACCCCCAACCCTAACCCCCCCACCCCCAAACACTAACCCCCCAACCCTAACCCCCAACCCTAACCCCCAACCCTAACCCCCAACCCCTAACCCCCAACCCTAACCCCCAACCTAACCCCCAACCCTAACCCCCAACCCTAACCCCCAACCCTAACCCCCCAACCCTAACCCCCCAACCCTAACCCCCAACCCTAACCCCCAACCCTAACCCCCAACCCTAACCCCCAACCCTAACCCAACCATAACCCCCAACCCTAACCCCCCAACCCACCCCCCACCCCTAACCCCCAACCCTAACCCCCAACCCTAACCCCCACCCTAACCCCCAACCCCTAACCCCCAACCCTAACCCCAACCCTAACCCCCCAACCCTAACCCCCAACCCTAACCCCCAAACCCTAACCCCCAACCCTAACCCCAAACCTAACCCCAACCATAACCCCCCCAACCCTACCCCCAACCCTAACCCAACCCCCAACCCTAACCCCCCAACCCTAACCCCCCAACCCTAACCCCCAACCCTAACCCCCAACCCTAACCCCCCCAACCTAACCCCAACCCTAACCCCAACCCCTAACCCAAACCCTAACCCCCCCCAACCCTAACCCCCAACCCTAACCCCAACCAAACCCCCAACCCTAACCCCCAACCCTAACCCCCAACCTAACCCCCACCCTACCCCCAACCCTAACCCCAACCCTAACCCCCCAACCCTAACCCCCCACAACCCTAACCCCCACCCTAACCCCCAACCCAACCCCCCAACCCTAACCCCCCAACCCTAACCCCCCAACCCTAACCCCCAACCCTAACCCCCAACCCTAACCCCCAACCCTAACCCCCAACCCTAACCCCCAACCCTAACCCCCAACCCTAACCCCCAACCCTAACCCCCAACCCTAACCCCTAACCCTAACCCCCAACACTGGGCGAAAAGGGCCTGAAAACAATAACTCGAGTGAGAGCCACCACCCAACGTGCGACCTCCACCCCAACGTTTGGCCTCCACCTTCATGTTGCCACCAGAGGTCCCTTCTTTCCAATATTTAATTGGAGGAAATGTTTGCCTTTCTAGTCCTGGTTGTTTGATAAGCAGTCAGATAATTTAGAGCATGGAGGAGTGGAGAGAGGTGGTGGGGAGTGGAGCTGGATCTCATTTGCATACACGTAGATATCGCTGAGGGGCACCATGTAGATGAGAAAGTCGAGGAAGCCAGGGATAGATCCATGGGGGACGTCAGAGGAAATGGTGCTGGAGTGGGAAGAGGAGCCATTGTCCGTTTCCTGTTCACCTTTAACTCCTTTCAAATACTCCTAAAGATCTACCTCTGACCTTCCTCACCTATCCCAATATCTCCTTCTCTGCCTTTGGTGTCACGTTTTGTTGCCCCCAGTGAAGAGCTTTGGGCCGTTACAGGCGCCAAATAAATGTAATTTGTTGGTGATAAAGACTTTGTAGCACGGAGATAACACAGAGTTGTATTTCACGCCAATATACGCCAGGTCTTGGCCTGTCACATTGAACCTTCCTTTGTTACTCTCTGAGAACCGGCTCAGTCCATATCAACTGTCCCACACTAAACTGGATTAAACTGAGACCCTGTCTGTCTGCTTCAAACAAGTGCAAAAGACCCCCATGGCCACTATTTGGCACAGAGCAGGCAAGTGGTGTTCTGGTCAATATTTATCCCTCAACTAATATCATAAAACAAATTGGGTTTAACGAGCAGGCGGGGAACGACCTCGCCATCAAAAGGACGTTTTTTCAGGCCTTGGTCGGGTCTCGCCGCCGGGACATCATTTCCTGAGCTCGTCAGTACAGGATGAGATCAGGGCACAATTTTAAAATGCTGCCCTGATCAGTCGACCGCCCTCGGACACCACACCACACCCTCCAAACCTTCCTCTTAGGGGGTCCTCGAGCCCCTCCCTCACCCCACCTCTTAACGATAGGGCAGCCCCGGGTCCAATCCCTGGTACGGGCAACCTGGCACCTGGGCAGTGCCAAGGTGCCCAGGTACCCCCCTGCCCAGAGCCTGACCCCTTTGTGTGGGCCAATGCTAAATGGCGCCATGACGAGATCTCCCAGGCGTGTGTGTTCATTCTGGACGCTGGGCGAATTGGGCGCCGACATATTCAAATGAGCCCAATGACTCACTTAAATATGTTAATCTGGATCTCGCTCAGGGAGATCTCGTTAGATCTCCTTTGGCGTTCTGGGCATTGCAAATTTCACTTTAACGGCCTTTGTCGCGTTACCGAGCCGGGGGCGCGATGAGGCCATTTGATTGCGCCCATTATCTGAGTCATTATTACATTGCTGTTTCTGGGAGCTTGCTCTGCCTGAATTGGCTGCCGTGATCTCTGTATTGCAACAGTGACAATATCACGGAAAAAGTACTTGATTGGCTGTGAAGGGATTTGCTGTGTTTACAGATTGCGAAAGGTGTTGTATAATTGTCAGTGTTTCTCGAAGACGATTCTGAAATTTACCCTTTGGATTGTTCAAAGGAACAAAACAGAGCAGCTTGGGGGTTTTTGATGCTAATTAAAGGAGTGATTGTGACTGGGTGAGAAGTTTACCACTGAGATTAACATCATGTGATTGTTCTTGAGCTGTGTCCACATCCAAACTGATTCATTTTGAGATATCCTCGAGAATCAAACATAAATAACACACCCTGCCCCCCAAACATGCTTCATTCTGTCTTTCCTGTGACAACTGCACCAGCCACTGTTCTAACTATGATTGCAGCACAAGAGTTGCTTAATGTGGGAGCCTTACCCAGAGCCCACTGCAATGTGACCCCCCCTGACTGTGGGAGCCTTACCCAGAGCCTGCTGCAATGTGACCCCCCTGACTGTGGGAGCCTTACCCAGAGCCCACTGCAATGTGACCCCCCCTGACTGTGGGAGCCTTACCCAGAGCCCACTGCAATGTGACCCCCCTGACTGTGGGAGCCTTACCCAGAGCCTGCTGCAATGTGACCCCCCTGACTGTGGGAGCCTTACCCAGAGCCCGCTGCAATGTGACCCCCCTGACTGTGGGAGCCTTACCCAGAGCCCGCTGCAAGTGTAACCCCCCTGACTGTGGGAGCCTTACCCAGAGCCTGCTGCAAGTGTAACCCCCCTGACTGTGGGAGCCTTACCCAGAGCCCACTGCAATGTGACCCCCCTGACTGTGGGAGCCTTACCCAGAGCCCGCTGCAATGTGACCCCCCTGACTGTGGGAGCCTTACCCAGAGCCCACTGCAATGTGACCCCCCTGACTGTGGGAGCCTTACCCAGAGCCCACTGCAATGTGACCCCCCTGACTGTGGGAGCCTTACCCAGAGCCCACTGCAATGTGACCCCCCCTGACTGTGGGAGCCTTACCCAGAGCCCGCTGCAATGTGACCCCCCTGACTGTGGGAGCCTTACCCAGAGCCCGCTGCAAGTGTAACCCCCCTGACTGTGGGAGCCTTACCCAGAGCCTGCTGCAATGTGACCCCCTGACTGTTGCAGTAATGATAAGTGCTGGGCAGGAGGCACATGGAGGAATCACACAGCAATGCTCTAGCCTTCCTGCAACACCCTCCTCCAACCACATCCCCCTGCACCTTCCCCTCACAACCTTTCTCCGCACCTTCCCCAATAACATATCCTCAACCCTCTCAAATCCTCCCCTCTGCACCCTCCACACTACCCCCTGTGTTATTAACCACTTTCTCAACCTGTTCTGCCACCCTCATTGATCTCTGCCCATTTCCCCCCAGCCCCTCTGCCCCTACACCCCGTTAGAATTGTCCCTTTATTTTATATTGTCTCTCTCTGCTCTTCCCACCAAAATGAATCACTCGAACATTTTCTGCATTAATTCTCATTTGTCACTTCCAACAACCTGCCTCTGTGCTCTTAAAGTCTATCACTACCCTCCTCACCATATCTCCAAGTTTTGTGTCTGAAAATGCTGAAACTGTGCCCGTTTTGCCAAGGTCGAGGAATATATCAAGGAGAGCTGGGGTCTTCACACTGACCGATGGGGGATCTCCAGCCCCTTTTTCCAGCCCAAAAAACCTCCATTCACCACTGCTCTCTGTGTTCTGTCACTCGATCAATTGCTGTTGTCCCTTTTATTCCTGTGGTGAATGTCACTTAGTAATTCACACTGTATTTACCAATACTATTGTAAGCGCAGTAGCGTTATCCGACCACGAGGGGGAGTAGCTCTGGGAATGCTCAGGTGTTTGTACAGGGCTCCACCCTTGGCTCCGCCCACGACTCCTCCCCTAGACTGCTGTATAAATAACCGTGTCCAGAGCCAGCCTGAGTTCATCGAGAGTTCAACGGGTAACAGGCTGGCTCTGTAGTAAGTGGATTAAAACCACTGTTCATATCTAAAAGCACGTGTCTCGTGAATTGATGGTTCCATCAATTTAATCTACTTAAGAACAGTCAGGATCGATCATGGAATCAGCCCTCAAGCCTGGACGCCTAGAACTCGACCCACAGGATGCAGAGGCTAAAGAAATCTTCTCCCACTGGCTGCGGTGCTTTAAGGCCTACCTGGCAGAAGCGAGCTCAGCCAAAACAACAGAGGAACAGAAGTTAAGTCTACTGCACGCGAGGGTGAGCCACAGAATCTCTACGCAACTAAACTCGGCCGGTTCATATACTGCAGCACTAGCGATACTTGATAAGATGTATGTAAGGCCCATTAACAAAGTTTACGCACGCCATGTGTTCACGACTCGCCGCCAGCGGCCTACAGAATCACTCGCCGAATTTCTAAGAGAGCTCAATAATTTATCAAATGACTGTAACTATCAAGCGGTTACCGCGGCTGAACACAGGGAACTTGCTGTACGCGATGTTTTTGTAGCGGGCCTCAGGTCTAATTATGTGCACCAACGGTTGCTGGAAAAGGGGGCCCAAGGCTTAGAAACAACTGCGGAAATTGCTACCACGATGGAGGTGTCCTTCCGCAGCCTCACCTCGTTCCCCGCGACCCCGTGACCCAATATGCTGCCCCAGCCACTATGCTGCCCCAGCCACTATGCTGCTCCAGCCACTATGCTGCCCCAGCCACCATGCTGCCCCAGCCACCATGCTGCTCCAGCCACCATGCTGCCCCAGCCACCATGCTGCCCAGCCACCATGCTGCCCCAGCCACTATGCTGCTCCAGCCAGCCACTATGCTGCCCCAGCCACCATGCTGCTCCAGCCACTATGCTGCTCCAGCCACCATGCTGCCCCAGCCACTATACTGCCCCAGCCACCATGCTGCTCCAGCCACTATGCTGCCCCAGCCACTATACTGCCCCAGCCACCATGCTGCCCCAGCCACCATGCTGCCCCAGCCACTATGCTGCCCCAGCCACTATACTGCCCCAGCCAGCCACTATGCTGTCCCAGCCACTATGCTGCTCCAGCCACTATGCTGCCCCAGCCACTATGCTGCCCCAGCCAGCCACTATGCTGCTCCAGCCACTATGCTGCTCCAGCCACTAGGCTGCCCCAGCCACTATGCTGCCCCAGCCACTATGCTGCCCCAGCCAGCCACTATGCTGCTCCAGCCACTATGCTGCTCCAGCCACTAGGCTGCCCCAGCCACTATGCTGCCCCAGCCACTATGCTGCCCCAGCCAGCCACCATGCTGCCCCAGCCAGCCACCATGCTGCCCCAGCCAGCCACCATGCTGCCCCAGCCAGCCACTATGCTGCTCCAGCCACTATGCTGCTCCAGCCAGCCACTATGCTGCTCCAGCCACTATGCTGCTCCAGCCACTATGCTGCTCCAGCCAGCCACTATGCTGCCCCAGCCACTATGCTGCCCCAGCCACTTTGCTGCCCCAGCCACTATGCTGCCCCAGCCACTATGCTGCCCCAGCCACTTTGCTGCTCCAGCCACTATGCTGCTCCAGCCACTATGCTGCCCCAGCCACTATGCTGCCCCAGCCACCATGCTGCCCCAGCCACTATGCTGCTCCAGCCACTATGCTGCTCCAGCCAGCCACTATGCTGCCCCAGCCACTATGCTGCCCCAGCCACTATGCTGCCCCAGCCACTATGCTGCTCCAGCCACTATGCTGCTCCAGCCACTATGCTGCTCCAGCCAGCCACTATGCTGCTCCAGCCAGCCACTATGCTGCTCCAGCCACTATGCTGCTCCAGCCACTATGCTGCTCCAGCCAGCCACTATGCTGCCCCAGCCACTATGCTGCTCCAGCCACTATGCTGCCCCAGCCACTATGCTGCTCCAGCCACTATGCTGCTCCAGCCACTATGCTGCTCCAGCCACTATGCTGCTCCAGCCAGCCACTATGCTGCCCCAGCCACTATGCTGCTCCAGCCACTATGCTGCCCCAGCCACTATGCTGCTCCAGCCAGCCACTATGCTGCTCCAGCCACTATGCTGCTCCAGCCAGCCACTATGCTGCTCCAGCCACTATGCTGCCCCAGCCACTATGCTGCTCCAGCCACTATGCTGCTCCAGCCAGCCACTATGCTGCCCCAGCCACTATGCTGCCCCAGCCACTTTGCTGCTCCAGCCACTTTGCTGCTCCAGCCACTATGCTGCCGCAGCCAGCCACTATGCTGCTCCAGCCACTATGCTGCCCCAGCCAGCCACTATGCTGCCCCAGCCACTGTGCTGCTCCAGCCGCTATGCTGCTCCAGCCACTATGCTGCCCCAGCCAGCCACTATGCTGCTCCAGCCACTATGCTGCCCCAGCCACTATGCTGCCCCAGCCGGCCACTATGCTGCCCCAGCCGGCCACTATGCTGCCTCAGCCACTATGCTGCCCCAGCCACTATGCTGCCCCAGCCACTATGCTGCCCCAGCCACTATGCTGCCCCAGCCACTATGCTGCCCCAGCCACTTTGCTGCTCCAGCCACTTTGCTGCTCCAGCCACTATGCTGCCCCAGCCACTATGCTGCTCCAGCCACTATGCTGCCCCAGCCACTATGCTGCCCCAGCCACTATGCTGCCCCAGCCAGCCACTATGCTGCTCCAGCCAGCCACTATGCTGCCCCAGCCACTATGCTGCCCCAGCCACTATGCTGCCCCAGCCACTTGCTGCTCCAGCCACTTTGCTGCTCCAGCCACTTTGCTGCTCCAGCCACTATGCTGCCCCAGCCACTATGCTGCCCCAGCCACTATGCTGCCCCAGCCACTATGCTGCCCCAGCCACTTTGCTGCTCCAGCCACTTTGCTGCTCCAGCCACTTTGCTGCTCCAGCCACTATGCTGCCCCAGCCACTATGCTGCCCCAGCCACTATGCTGCCCCAGCCACTATGCTGCTCCAGCCACTATGCTGCCCCAGCCAGCCACTATGCTGCTCCAGCCAGCCACTATGCTGCCCCAGCCAGCCACTATGCTGCCCCAGCCACTATGCTGCCCCAGCCACTATGCTGCCCCAGCCACTATGCTGCCCCAGCCACTATGCTGCTCCAGCCACTATGCTGCCCCAGCCACTATGCTGCCCCAGCCAGCCACTATGCTGCTCCAGCCACTATGCTGCCCCAGCCAGCCACTATGCTGCTCCAACCACTATGCTGCCCCAGCCGGCCACTATGCTGCCCCAGCCAGTATGCTGCCCCAGCCACTATGCTGCTCCAGCCACCATGCTGCCCCAGCCACTATGCTGCCCCAGCCACTATGCTGCCCCAGCCACTTTGCTGCTCCAGCCACTATGCTGCTCCAGCCACCATGCTGCCCCAGCCACTATGCTGCCCCAGCCACTATGCTGCCCCAGCCACTATGCTGCTCCAGCCACCATGCTGCCCCAGCCACTATGCTGCCCCAGCCACTATGCTGCCCCAGCCACTATGCTGCCCCAGCCACTATGCTGCTCCAGCCAGCCACTATGCTGCTCCAGCCACTATGCTGCCCCAGCCACTATGCTGCCCCAGCCACTTTGCTGCTCCAGCCACTTTGCTGCTCCAGCCACTATGCTGCTCCAGCCACTATGCTGCCCCAGCCACTATGCTGCTCCAGCCAGCCACTATGCTGCTCCAGCCACTATGCTGCTCCAGCCACTATGCTGCCCCAGCCACTATGCTGCTCCAGCCAGCCACTATGCTGCTCCAGCCACTATGCTGCTCCAGCCACTATGCTGCCCCAGCCACTATGCTGCTCCAGCCAGCCACTATGCTGCTCCAGCCACTATGCTGCTCCAGCCACTATGCTGCCCCAGCCACTATGCTGCCCCAGCCACTATGCTGCCCCAGCCAGCCACTATGCTGCCCCAGCCACTATGCTGCTCCAGCCACTATGCTGCCCCAGCCACTATGCTGCTCCAGCCACTATGCTGCTCCAGCCAGCCACTATGCTGCTCCAGCCACTATGCTGCCCCAGCCACTATGCTGCTCCAGCCAGCCACTATGCTGCCCCAGCCACTATGCTGCTCCAGCCACTATGCTGCCCCAGCCACTATGCTGCTCCAGCCACTATGCTGCTCCAGCCAGCCACTATGCTGCTCCAGACACTATGCTGCCCCAGCCACTATGCTGCTCCAGCCACTATGCTGCCCCAGCCACTATGCTGCTCCAGCCAGCCACTATGCTGCTCCAGCCACTATGCTGCCCCAGCCACTATGCTGCTCCAGCCACTATGCTGCTCCAGCCACTTTTTCTGCTCCAGCCACAATGCTGCTCCAGCCACTATGCTGCCCCAGCCACTATGCTGCCCCAGCCACTTTTTCTGCTCCAGCCACAATGCTGCTCCAGCCACTATGCTGCCCCAGCCACTATGCTGCCCCAGCCACTATGCTGCTCCAGCCACTTTTTCTGCTCCAGCCACCATGCTGCTCCAGCCAGCCACTATGCTGTCCCAGCCACTATGCTGCCCCAGCCACTATGCTGCCCCAGCCACTATGCTGCTCCAGCCACTATGCTGCCCCAGCAACTATGCTGCTCCAGCCACTATGCTGCCCCAGCCACTATGCTGCCCCAGCCACTATGCTGCCCCAGCCACTATGCTGCCCCAGCCACTATGCTGCTCCAGCCACTATGCTGCTCCAGCCAGCCATTTCTGCGGCCAGAACCAGCACCCGCGGCAGCACTGCCCGGCCCGCAACGCGACCTGCAGCAGCAGCGGGCGGAAAGGCCATTACGCAAGAGTGTGCCTCGCTAAAAGGGCCCCAGCTTCCAACTCCCCAGCGGCACAAAGTAATCGCTCCCTTCACCCGCAGGCCAGCGGAGCACGAAACGCTGCGGCCTATGCCCCGGCCCTGCCCCCTCCTGCCACGTGCGATCCACGGGCCCGACCTGCATTTCCACGCTCGGACAACTCATCGGAAGAGTACGACTATGAACTCAGAGGGCAGTCATCACGGGGCCACTCCAGCACAGCTGATAGAGCCACCGACTACCCGCAACTCGGCGCAGTCACCCTGGACCAATCACGCCCGTAGCATCTGCGAAATTCGATGGCAGAGGTCCAAAGCAACGGGTACAACACGCCATGCCTCCTCGACTCCGGGAATACTGAGAGCTTCATACACCCAGATCTGGTAAGATGCTGTTCGCTCCCTGTTTTCCCCGTGCGGCAAACTATCTCTCTCGCTTCAGGCTCCCATTCGGTCCCGATCCAGGGGCGCACCACCGCGACACTCACAATCCGAGGCGCTAGCTATGCAAAATTTCAACTCTACGTTTTGCCCGAACTCTGCGCGCCACTCCTATTAGGCCTAGATTTTCAATGTAATCTTAAGAGCCTCACCCTCAGCTTCGGCGGGCCCCTGCCCCCACTCACTATCTGCAGCCTCGCTACGCTGCGCATCGCCCCCCTCCTCTCTTCACCAATCTCACAAAGGACTGTAAACCCGTAGCCACTCGCAGCAGGCGATACAGCCTGCAGGATAGGGTATTTATCGGAACAGAGGTCCGAAGGCTACTCAGTGAGGGGGTTATAGAGGCCAGCAATAGTCCCTGGAGAGCTCAGGTGGTGTTTGTTAAGACCGGGGGAAAATTCCGTATGGTTGTCGACTACAGTCAGACCATAAATAGATTTACGCTCCTCGACGCGTATCCCCTCCCCAGGATTGCAGACATGGTAAATCAGATCGCCCAGTATCGGCTCTTTTCCACGGTGGATCTGAAGTCTGCATACCACCAGCTCCCAATCCGCCCGGAGGACCGCCACTACACGGCATTCGAGGCCGATGGCCGCCTCTTCCATTTCCTCCGGGTCCCCTTTGGCGTCACTAATGGGGTCTCGGTGTTCCAACGAGCAATGGACCGAATGGTGGACCAGTACGGGCTGCGGGCCACGTTTCCGTACTTGGACAATGTTACCATCTGCGGCTATGACCAGCAGGACCACGACGCCAACCTCCACATTTTTGCCCAGACTGCACAGAAATTAAACATCACCTACAACAAAGAGAAATGCATTTTCCGCACAAACAGACTGGCCATCCTCGGCTACGTCGTGGAAAACGGAGTCCTGGGCCCAGAACCGGACCGTATGCGCCCCCTCTTAGAACTCCCCCTCCCCCATTGCCCCAAGGCCCTCAAACGGTGCTTGGGCTTCTTCTCCTACTACGCCCAGTGGGTCCCTCAATATGCGGACAAAGCCCGCCCACTCTTTAAGGCCACACGATTTCCCCTGTCAGCTGAGGCGCGCCAGGCCTTCAACTACATCAAGGAGGACATCGCCAAAGTGGCCATGCGGGCTGTGGATGAATCCACTCCATTTCAGGTGGAGAGCGATGCCTCAGAGGTAGCTCTTACAGCCACACTAAATCAGGCAGGGAGATCAGTCGCATTTTTCTCCCGAACCCTCTCCGCTTCAGAACTCCGACACTCCTCAGTCGAGAAAGAAGCACAAGCCATTGTGGAGGCTGTTCGTTGCTGAAGGCACTACCTCACAGGTAGGAGGTTCACCCTCATCACCGACCAACGGTCGGTTGCCTTTATGTTTGATAACGCGCAAAGGGGCAAAATAAAAAATGATAAAATTCTGAGGTGGAGGATCGAACTCTCCACCTACAGCTATGATATTAAGTATCGACCGGGGAAGCTCAACGAGCCCCCAGATGCCCTGTCCCGCGGCACGTGCGCCAGCGCGCAGATTGACCGACTGAAAGTCATCCACAATGACCTCTGCCACCCGGGGGTCACCCGGCTCGCCCACTCCTTCAGGGCCCGAAACCTGCCTTTCTCCAACGAGGAGGTAAAAGCGGTCACCAGGGACTGCCCGATCTGTGCGGAGTGCAAACCGCACTTCTATAGACCAGACAGGACCCACCTGGTCAAGGCTTCTAGGCCCTTTGAACGCCTCGCGATTGATTTCAAACGGCTACTCCCCTCAACTAACAAGAACGTTTACTTTCTAAATGTCGTAGATGAGTTCTCCCGTTTCCTATTTGCTATCCCGTGCCCCGACATGACCTCCCACACAGTCATTAGGGCTCTGCATAGTATCTTCACCCTGTTTGGTTTCCCCAGCTACGTACACAGCGACCGGGGTTCGTCCTTCATGAGCAACGAGCTGCGTCAGTACCTGTTCGACAAGGGCATCGCCTCGAGCAGGACTACCAGCTACATCCCCAGGGGGAATGGGCAGGTGGAGAGGGAGAATGCGACGGTCTGGAAGACCGTCCTACTGACCCTCCGGTCTAGAAAGCTCCAAGTCTCCCAGTGGCAGGAAGTCCTCCCAGACGCGCTCCACGCTATTAGGTCCCTTTTGTGTACGGTGACCAACCAGACCCCTCACGAGAGGCTCTTCATTTTTTCCAGGGGCACTACCACGGGGGTCTCACTTCCGGCATGGCTGAGGACACCGGGCCCGGTACTCCTGAGGAAACACGTCAGGGGCCACAAAACCGACCCCCTTGTTGAAAAGGTGTACCTGCTCCACTCCAAACCCCAGTACGCCTTCGTCGAGTTCCCTGACGGCCGCCAGGACACAGTATCCCTCCGGGAACTGGCACCCGCCGGATCGAGCGCCCCCTCTACCCCCACAGAAGGACCCCTCCGCCTACACCCCATGCTGCCGCCCCCTTGCGCTCCCGAGCCCACGAGCTCGCTCCACCAGTTCCGTGCACCCGCGCCAGCCAGCCCCCAGCGCCCCCAGTCCCCGGTCGAACCAGGAGAGTATGAAGCTTGGACACAACCCTCCCTGAAGTCCGCCATCGTACCCCAGCACACAACACCCATCCAGCCATCGGAAGAGGCTGCAACAGTTCGACCACCGGACAGACTTACGTTGTAGACCACCACCCCCGGCGGACTTGATTTTTTTTGCAGGGGGTGAATGTGGTGAATGTAACTTAGTAATTCACACTGTATTTACCAATACTATTGTAAGCGCAGTAGCGTTATCCGACCACTAGGGGGAGTAGCTCTGGGAATGCTCAGGAGTTTGTACAGGGCTCCACCCTTGGCTCTGCCCACGACTCCTCCCCCTAGACTGCTGTATAAATAACCGTGTCCAGAGCCAGCCTGAGTTCATCGAGAGTTCAATGGGTAACAGGCTGGCTCTGAAGTAAGTAGATTAAAACCACTGTTCATATCTGAAAGCACATGTCTCGTGAATTGATGGTTCCATCAATTCCATCAGCCATAACTTTGCTCACAAGTCTGTTGTGTGGCACTGCATCAAATGTCTTCTGGAAGTCCATGTAAACCTTACCCTCATCGACCCTCTCTGTTACCTCAACAAAAAAACTGGAGCAAGTTAGTTAGTACTGTCTTTTCTTAATAAATCCACAATTTTCCAACTCCGGAGTGGATTTACAATAAAACACTCCCACAGGACCCTGACCAATTATGGAGCGGGGGGGGGGGGGGGGTTGTCGACCATTGCTCTGGGCATCCAATTAGAATCTGAATACCCTGTGGCGATTCAAAGCAACATCAGGCCCTGATTGGTGAGTCTAAAAGAGCAGGAAAACACTTTTCTGAACCGTATGGAGAGTTAACGGTTGAGGGCAGGCCCAGCGATAGCAACGAGGCACGGGCACGGAATCAAGCTTTAGCTTTGGAGAGGGTCTCCAGCTTCCTAGCGGAAGGTTTGCTGGTGCCAGTTCAGAGAGTTTAAACTAATCCGGCAGGTTAATGGGAACCAAAGCAGCAGGTCAGCATGTGAGGAGCAGGTAGAGATTAACAAGATGAACAGGCAGGGCCAATCTAACCACTAGGGAGGGGAAAGGAAACCTAAAAAATCAAAATGTAAGGAGACTGTGGGAGTAAAAGTTGGAGATGAGGCTGAGTGTTATCAGAAGTGAATAAAGGAGGTCAGAATGTGTGAAAAGCACAGTGCACAGGACAATCCTGCAAGGGAAAGACAAATCAGCCGGATATATTTAAAAACCTTGGGCTGGATTCTCTGATTGTGAGGATCTGTCCTCACGCCAGCGTGGGAACGATGGCGTTTTACAACTGAAAATTCGGTGCAAACCAGCCATCAATCCTCCGTTTGGATGGGTGCTAGCAGCCGAGCAGCGTAGAGCACCCGGGTATAGCTGCTGATACAGCCCGGAGAATTGCCAGGTTCGTGGCAGTGCTTGCAGACGGCGGGACGGCCTGTAGCAGCCACACTGGGCAACATGGCACCGGCCTGCAAAATAGTGCCCCCCCCCCCCCCCCCCCTTTGGTCGGCCGGCCCCCAAAAGTGCCCCCAGCCCCTGACAAAATCCCCCCATCCGCGGATTGCCCCCCCCATCTGCGGATTGCCCCCCCCGCCCCCCCGTCTGTGGCGGCTGCACTGAGTCCTGCAGCCGCCACGCTGAGTTCCTGATGAGAGCACGCGTGACCGTCGGGAACTCGGCCGGTCGGGGGTGGAGCATCGGGGGCGGGCCGCAGGCAGCATCCTGAGGCCGTCGATACGGGGGTGGAGCACGGGGGCGGGCCGCAGGCAGCGTCCTGAGGCCGTCGATACGGCGTGCAGCAAACTCGCCCAGTACGCTGCTTTGGAGGGGGCGGAGCATCATCAAAGCAGCACCGCCCCCGATTTAGTTGGAAACGGGTACTCTCCAGCCGATCAGCGAACGCAATTCCGGAGTCGGTGACCGGAGAATCCTGCTCCTTGTACCTAAACACACGCAGTATTCGGAATAAGGTCAATGAGCTGACAGCACAAATAGAGACAAACGGGTATGATTTGGTGGGGATTAGTGAAACACGGTTACTGGGGGACCGGGAATGGGAGATGGGATGCGAGGGTGCTCAGTATTCCCAAAGGATAGACAGGATGGGACAGGAGGTTTATTTGTTAAAGATGACATCAAGGCTGTATCAAGAAATGATATTGGCACTAAGGGCCAAAATGTTGAATCGATCTGGGTGGAAATAAAAAACAAGGGAAAAAACTCCTTGGTAAGAATAATTTACAGGCCCCCAAGCAATGCTTCTAAGTGGAACATAGTATAAACGAAGAAATAATGGGGGCTTGGTGAGAAGGGCACAATGGTAATCATGGTGATTTCAACATGCACATTGACTGGATTAATCAAATCAGCAAGGATAACCCCGAGGGAGATTTCATAGAGTGCATGAAGGATTGTTTCTTCGAGCAATATGTTATGGAGCCAACCAGGGAGCAGGCTGTTTTAGATTTAGAATTATGTAACGAAGAAGGGTTGATAAATAGTCTTATCGTTAAGGAGCCTCTTGGAAGGAGTGATCACAGCAAATTCAGATTGAGCGAGAGAAGAGAGTGCCATACTAGTGTTTTAGCGTTAGGCAGCGGTAATTATACAGGCCTGAGGAAATAGTTGGCCCAAGTAGCCTGGCACAGATAATTGAGGGTAGGACAGTTGAGGAACAATGGCGGATGTTTAGGAGATATTAAACACCTCTCAATTAAAGTATATTCCCGAGAGGAATTGTAAAAGGGAGAAAAACATTCCATGGCTAAACAAGGAAGTTAAGGAAGTCATAGAGGCAAAAAACTAGTGGTAAGCTGGAGGACTGGGAGCTTCAGCAAAAGCTACTAAAGATAAAATCAAAAGAGCTAAGATGAACTATGAAGGGCAAGTAGTGAAAAATATAAACACTGATACCAAAGTAAATGTTGGCCCTTTAGAGGACAATACTGGTGAGGTAATAATGGGGAACACAGAGATGGCAGAGGCACTTAATCAATATTTGATTTCTGTCTTCATGGTAGAGGATAATAAAAACTTTCCAAAAACTGCAGTTAATGCAGAGGAACCTGGTGCAATAACCATCACTAGGGAGACGGTATTGAATAAACTGATGGGATTAAAGGCAGAAAAGTCTCCGGGACCTGATGGCCTGCACCCTAGGGTATTAGGGAGGTGGCAGCGGAGATAGTGGATGCATTGGTTATGATATTTTAGGATTCCCTGGATTCTGGAAGGGTCCTGGTGGATTGGAAACACACTAATGTAACACACCTATTCAAAAAGGGAGAGAGGCAAAACGATAGACCAGTTAGCTTGACCGATGGTTATTGCATGGGGTTATGGTGACATATAGAGAGACGCTGACATAGTGGTATTGTCACTGGACTAATAAACCAGAAACCCAGAGTAATGCTCTGGGGAACTTGGGTTCAAATCCCACCATCGCAGATGGTGAAAATGAATTCAATAAAAATCTGGAATTAAAAGTCTAAAGATGACCATGAAACCATTGCTGATTGTCGTAAAAACCCATCCGGGTCACTAATGTCCTTTAGGGAAGGAAATCTGCCGTCCTTACCCGGTCTGGCCGACATGTGGCTCCAGACACACATCCAATTTATTATCCTCTACTGTGGTTAACCCTTAACTGCCCCCTTAAGGGCAATTGGAGATGTGCACAAATGCTGGCCCAGCCAGCAAAGTCCCAGGAACAAATTAAAAAACCTCTCTTTGCTGGAATCAATCATTAAGGAGGAGATGACTGAACATTTGGAAAGACAAAGCTCAATCCACCATTGTCAGCGTGGTTTTATGAAGGGTAAGTCATGGACGTAGCCAGCAAGGTGGATAATGGGGAACCTGTGGATGTGGTATATCTAGACTTCCAGAAGGCGTTTGACAAGGGTGAGTTCGCAAGGGATTAGGGGTAAAGTAATAGATGGGATTGAGGATTGGCTGACTGACAGAAAGCAGAGGGTCGGGATAAATGGGTCCTTCTCTGGCTGATGAACTGTAACTAGCGGGGTGCTGCAGGGGTCAGTCCTCGAACCTCAACTGCTTAGTTTATATAAATGATCTGCAAGCAGGGACTGAGTGTAACAGCAATATTTGCAGGTAATACTAAAATAGGTGGGAAAGCAGGCAGTGAAGAGGAGGTACAGATTTTACAGACAGATATAGATAGGCTAGGAGATTGGGCCAAAGTTTGGCAGATGGAGATTAATGTGGATAAGTGTGAGGTTATCCATTTTGGCCGAAAAGCTAGAAAGGCAAATAATCTAAATGGAAAGTAGGTTCAAAATGCATCCGGGCAGAGGGACCTGGGTGTCTTTGTTCATGAATCACAGAAAGTCGGTATGCAGGTACAGCATGTAATTAGAATAGCAAATGGAATTTTAGCATTTATTACAAAAGGACTGGAGTATAAACGTAGAGAGGTGTTGTTGCAATTGTATAGGGTGTTGGTGAGACCACATCAGGAGCATTGTGTCCAGTTTTGGTCTCCTTATTTGAGGAGGGATGTGGTGGCATTGGATGCAGTTCAGAGGAGGTTCACCAGATTGATTCCGGGGATGAAAGGGTTGACGTATGAGGAGAGATTAAACAGTTCTGATTTATACTCGCTGGAGTTTAGAAGGATGAGAGGGGATCTGATCGAGGTGTATAAAATACTAAATGGGATTGATAAAGTAAACATAGACCAAATGTTCCCCCTTATGGGGCAATCTAGAACAAGAGGTCATGGGTATAGGTTGAGAGGCTGTACAAAGAACATTACAGCACAAGAACAGGCCCTTCGGCCCACCAAGCCTGCCCCAATCCAGATTCCTGATTTAGACCGATTACTTATTGCCCAAATGATCTGTATCCCTAAATTCCCCAACTGTTCATGGGCTTAAACATTGCTATCGTGCCCGCCTCCACCACCTCCACTGGCAACGCGTTCCAGGCACCCACCACCCTCTGCGTGGAAAACTTTCCCCGCACATAGCACAGTGGTTAGCACTGTTGCTTCACAGCACCAGGGTCCCGGGTTCAATTCCTGGCTTGTGTCACTGTCTGTGTGGAGTCTGCACATTCTCCCCGTGTCTGCGTGGGTTTCCTCTGCTTTCCTCCCACAAGTCCCGAAAGACGTGCTGTTAGGTGAATTGGACATTCTGAATTCTCCCTCTGTGTACCCGAACAGGCGCCGGAATGTGGCGACTAGGAAATCTTCGCAGTAACTTCATGGCAGTGTTAAGGTAAGCCTACTTGTGACACTAATGAAGATTATTATTATCGCCCCTAAACATTCCCCCGCTCACCTTGAGCCTGTGCCTCATTATAATTGAGTCTTCCACCCTGGGAAAAAGCTTCTTACTATTCACCCTGTCTATACTCTCAGAATTTTTGTACACCTCAATCAGGTCTCCCCTTAGCCTCCATCTTTCCAACGAAAACAATCTGAATTTATTCAACCTCTCCTCATAGCCAACACCAGGCAACATCCTGCTAAATATTCTTTGTACTCTCTCCAAAGCTTCCATGTCCTTCTGGTACTGCGGCAACCAGAACTGCACGCAATACTCCAAAGGTGGCCTAACTAAAGTATTATACAACTGTAACATAGAACATACAGTGCAGGAGTCCATTCAGCCCATCAAGTCTGCACCGACCCACTTAAGCCCTCACTTAAGGCAGCACGGTAGCCTTGTGGATAGCACAATTGCTTCACAGCTCCAGGGTCCCAGGTTCGATTCCGGCTTGGGTCACTGTCTGTGTGGAGTCTGCACATCCTCCCCGTATGTGCGTGGGTTTCCTCCGGGTGCTCCGGTTTCCTCCCACAGTCCAAAGATGTGCAGGTTAGGTGGATTGGCCATGATAAATTGCCCTTAGTGTCCAAAATTGCCCTTAGTGTTGGGTGGGGTGACTGGGTTATGGGGATAGGGTGGAGGTGTTAACCTTGGGTAGGGTGCTCTTTCCAGGAGCCGGTGCAGACTCGATGGGCCGAATGGCCTCCTTCTGCACTGTAAATTCTATGATCTATGATCTTTGGAATGTGGGAGGAAACGGAAACTGTGCCCTGTGATTGGCTGGATGCTGCACTCTGTGATTGGCTGGATGCTGTGCCCTCCGATTAGCTGGATGCTGCACTGTGTGATTGGCTGGATGCTGTGCCCTGTGATTGGCTGGATGCTGCACTCTGTGATTGGCTGGATGCTGCACCCTGTGATTAGCTGGATGCTGCACTCTGTGATTGGCTGGATGCTGTGCCCTGTGATTGGCTGGATGCTGCACTCTGTGATTGGCTGGATGCTGTGCCCTGTGATTGGCTGGATGCTGTCCTCTGTGATTGGCTGGATGCTGCACCCTCTGTGATTGGCTGGATGCTGTGCCCTGTGATTGGCTGGATGCTGCACCCGGTGATTGGCTGGATGCTGCATCCGGTGATTGGCTGGATGCTGTGCCCTGTGATTGGCTGGATGCTGCACCCGGTGATTGGCTGGATGCTGTGCCCTGTGATTAGCTGGATGCTGCTCTCTCTCTGATTGGCTGGATGCTGTACCCTGTGATTGGCTGGACGCTGCAGATTTTGTGATTGGCTGGACGCTGCGCATTCTGTGATTGGCTGGATGCTGCACATTCTGTGATTGGCTGGATGCTGCACATTTTGTGATTGGCTGGACGCTGCACCCTCTGTGATTGGCTGGATGCTGCACCCTCTGTGAATGGCTGGATGCTACACCCTCTGTGATTGGCTGGATGCTGCACATTCTGTGATTGGCTGGATGCTGCACCCTCTGTGATTGGCTGGATGCTGCACCCTCTGTGATTGGCTGGATGCTGCACCCTCTGTGATTGGCTGGATGCTGCACTCTGTGATTGGCTGGATGCTACACCCTCTATGACTGGCTGGATGCTGCACCCTCTATGATTGGCTGGATGCTGTACCCTCTGTGATTGGCTGGATGCTACACCCTCTGTGATTGGCTAGATGCTGTACCCTCTGTGATTGGCTGGATGCTGCTCATTCTCTGATTGACTGGCTGCTGCACCCTCTGTGATTGGCTGGTTGCTGCTCGCTCTGTGATTGGCTGGATGCTGCTCATTCTGTGATTGGCTGGTTGCTGCTCGCTCTGTGATTGGCTGGACGCAGCGCCCTGTGATTGGCTGGACGCAGCGCCCTGTGATTGGTTGGATGCTGATTGGTCGCTCCCGGATGTATCGCTCTGATCAGCTGGCCGCCGCCGGGTTCCGCGCCGCCGGTAAACCGGGAATCCCGCCCCGGGGGGGAGAGGGAGAGGGAGACCGGGACCGTCCCCCCCCCCCGTCCCGCCGCCTCCAGCCCACCCGCTTCGTGCGGCCCCCGGATTGAAGCTCAGACTGCCCGGGATAGAGGCCCCAGGACCCGGCCTCACACTGAGACAGACCCCAGGCCCCAACACAGCAACTCCCTCAGTACTGACCCTCTGACAGTGCAGCACTCCCTCAGTACTGACCCTCTGACAGTGCAGCACTCCCTCAGTACTGACCCTCTGACAGTGCGGCACTCCCTCAGTACTGACCCTCTGACAGTGCGGCACTCCCTCAGTACTGACCCTCTGACAGTGCGGCACTCCCTCAGTACTGACCCACTGACAGTGCGGCACTCCCTCAGTACCGACCCTCTGACAGTGCAGCACTCCCTCAGTACTGACCCTCTGACAGTGCTGCACTCCCTCAGTACTGACCCTCTGACAGTGCGGCACTCCCTCAGTACTGACCCTCTGACAGTGCGGCACTCCCTCAGTACTGACCCTCTGACAGTGCGGCGCTCCCTCAGTACTGACCCTCTGACAGTGCGGCACTCCCTCAGTACTGACCCTCTGACAGTGCGGCACTCCCTCAGTACTGACCCTCTGACAGTGCGGCACTCCCTCAGTACTGACCCTCTGACAGTGCGGCACTCCCTCAGTACTGACCCTCTGACAGTGCGGCATTCCCGCAGTACTGACCCTCTGACAGTGCAGCACTCCCTCAGTACTGACCCTCTGACAGTGCGGCACTCCCTCAGTACTGACCCTCTGACTTTGCCGCACTCTCTCAGTACTGACCCTCTGACAGTGCGGCACTCCCTCAGTACTGACCCTCTGACAGTGCGGCACTCCCTCAGTACTGACCCTCTGACAGTGCAGCACTCCCTCAGTACTGACCCTCTGACAGTGCGGCACTCCCTCAGTACTGACCCTCTGACAGTGCAGCACTCCCTCAGTACTGACCCTCTGACAGTGCGGCACTCCCTCAGTACTGACCCTCTGACAGTGCAGCACTCCCTCAGTAC
This sequence comes from Scyliorhinus canicula, assembly GCF_902713615.1. NCBI lineage: Eukaryota > Metazoa > Chordata > Chondrichthyes > Carcharhiniformes > Scyliorhinidae > Scyliorhinus > Scyliorhinus canicula. The sequence continues at coordinate 159,167,781 of NC_052159.1, forward strand.
TGACCCTCTGACAGTGCGGCACTCCCTCAGTACTGACCCTCTGACAGTGCAGCACTCCCTCAGTACTGACCCTTGACAGTGCGGCACTCCCTCAGTACTGACCCTCTGACAGTGCAGCACTCCCTCAGTACTGACCCTCTGACAGTGCGGCACTCCCTCAGTACTGACCCTCTGACAGTGCAGCACTCCCTCAGTACTGACCCTCTGACAGTGCAGCACTCCCTCAGTACTGACCCTCTGACAGTGCAGCACTTCCCTCAGTACTGACCCTCTGACAGTGCAGCACTCCCTCAGTACTGACCCTCTGACAGTGCGGCACTCCCTCAGTACTGACCCTCTGACAGTGCGGCACTCCCTCAGTACTGACCCTCTGACAGTGCAGCACTCCCTCAGTACTGACCCTCTGACAGTGCGGCACTCCCTCAGTACTGACCCTCTGACAGTGCGGCACTCCCTCAGTACTGACCCTCTGACAGTGCGGCACTCCCTCAGTACAGACCCTCTGACAGTGCAGCACTCCCTCAGTACTGACCCTCTGACAGTGCAGCACTCCCTCAGTACTGACCCTCTGACAGTGCGGCACTCCCTCAGTACTGACCCTCTGACAGTGCAGCACTCCCTCAGTACTGACCCTCTGACAGTGCAGGCACTCCCTCAGTACTGACCCTCTGACAGTGCAGGCACTCCCTCAGTACTGACCCTCTGACAGTGCGGCACTCCCTCAGTACTGACCCTCTGACAGTGCGGCACTCCCTCAGTACTGACCCTCTGACAGTGCGGCACTCCCTCAGTACTGACCCTCTGACAGTGCGGCACTCCCTCAGTACTGACCCTCTGACAGTGCGGCACTCCCTCAGTACTGACCCTCTGACAGTGCGGCACTCCCTCAGTACTGACCCTCTGACAGTGCGGCACTCCCTCAGTACTGACCCTCTGACAGTGCGGCACTCCCTCAGTACTGACCCTCTGACAGTGCGGCACTCCCTCAGTACTGACCCTCTGACAGTGCGGCACTCCCTCAGTACTGACCCTCTGACAGTGCGGCACTCCCTCAGTACTGACCCTCTGACAGTGCGGCACTCCCTCAGTACTGACCCTCTGACAGTGCGGCACTCCCTCAGTACGACCCTCTGACAGTGCGGCACTCCCTCAGTACTGACCCTCTGACAGTGCGGCACTCCCTCAGTACTGACCCTCTGACAGTGCGGCACTCCCTCAGTACTGACCCTCTGACAGTGCGGCACTCCCTCAGTACTGACCCTCTGACAGTGCGGCACTCCCTCAGTACTGACCCTCTGACAGTGCGGCACTCCCTCAGTACTGACCCTCTGACAGTGCGGCACTCCCTCAGTACTGACCCTCTGACAGTGCGGCACTCCCTCAGTACTGACCCTCTGACAGTGCAGCACTCCCTCAGTACTGACCCTCTGACAGTGCAGCACTCCCTCAGTACTGACCCTCTGACAGTGCAGCACTCCCTCAGTACTGACCCTCTGACAGTGCAGCACTCCCTCAGTACTGACACTCTGACAGTGCGGCACTCCCTCAGTACTGACCCTCTGACAGTGCAGCACTCCCTCAGTACTGACCCTACTGACAGTGCGGCACTCCCTCAGTACTGACCCTCTGACAGTGCGGCACTCCCTCAGTACTGACCCTCTGACAGTGCGGCACTCTCTCAGTACTGACCCTCTGACAGTGCGGCACTCTCTCAGTACTGACCCTCTGACAGTGCAGCACTCCCTCAGTACTGACCCTCTGACAGTGCGGCACTCCCTCAGTACTGACCCTCTGACAGTGCGGCACTCCCTCAGTACTGACCCTCTGACAGTGCAGCACTCCCTCAGTACTGACCCTCTGACAGTGCGGCACTCCCTCAGTACTGACCCTCTGACAGTGCGGCACTCCCTCAGTACTGACCCTCTGACAGTGCAGGCACTCCCTCAGTACTGACCCTCTGACAGTGCGGCACTCCCTCAGTACTGACCCTCTGACAGTGCAGCACTCCCTCAGTACTGACCCTCTGACAGTGCAGGCACTCCCTCAGTACTGACCCTCTGACAGTGCAGGCACTCCCTCAGTACTGACCCTCTGACAGTGCAGCACTCCCTCAGTACTGACCCTCTGACAGTGCGGCACTCCCTCAGTACTGACCCTCTGACAGTGCAGCACTCCCTCAGTACTGACCCTCTGACAGTGCAGGCACTCCCTCAGTACTGACCCTCTGACAGTGCAGGCACTCCCTCAGTACTGACCCTCTGACAGTGCAGGCACTCCCTCAGTACTGACCCTCTGACAGTGCGGCACTCCCTCAGTACTGACCCTCTGACAGTGAAGGCACTCCCTCAGTACTGACCCTCTGACAGTGCGGCACTCCCTCAGTACTGACCCTCTGACAGTGCAGCACTCCCTCAGTACTGACCCTCTGACAGTGCGGCACTCCCTCAGTACTGACCCTCTGACAGTGCGGCACTCCCTCAGTACTGACCCTCTGACAGTGCAGCACTCCCTCAGTACTGACCCTCTGACAGTGCAGCACTCCCTCAGTACTGACCCTCTGACAGTGCAGCACTCCCTCAGTACTGACCCTCTGACAGTGCAGCACTCCCTCAGTACTGACCCTCTGACAGTGCAGCACTCCCTCAGTACTGACCCTCTGACAGTGCGGCACTCCCTCAGTACTGACCCTCTGACAGTGCAGCACTCCCTCAGTACTGACCCTCTGACAGTGCAGCACTCCCTCAGTACTGACCCTCTGACAGTGCAGGCACTCCCTCAGTACTGACCCTCTGACAGTGCAGCACTCCCTCAGTACTGACCCTCTGACAGTGCAGCACTCCCTCAGTACTGACCCTCTGACAGTGCAGGCACTCCCTCAGTACTGACCCTCTGACAGTGCAGGCACTCCCTCAGTACTGACCCTCTGACAGTGCGGCACTCCCTCAGTACTGACCCTCTGACAGTGCAGCACTCCCTCAGTACTGACCCTCTGACAGTGCGGCACTCCCTCAGTACTGACCCTCTGACAGTGCGGCACTCCCTCAGTACTGACCCTCTGACAGTGCAGCACTCCCTCAGTACTGACCCTCTGACAGTGCAGCACTCCCTCAGTACTGACCCTCTGACAGTGCAGCAGCTCCCTCAGTACTGACCCTCTGACAGTGCAGCACTCCCTCAGTACTGACCCTCTGACAGTGCGGCACTCCCTCAGTACTGACCCTCTGACAATGCGGCACTCCCTCAGTACTGACCCTCTGACAGTGCAGCACTCCCTCAGTACTGACCCTCTGACAGTGCGGCACTCCCTCAGTACTGACCCTCTGACAGTGCAGCACTCCCTCAGTACTGACCCTCTGACAGTGCAGCACTCCCTCAGTACTGACCCTCTGACAGTGCAGCACTCCCTCAGTACTGACCCTCTGACAGTGCAGGCACTCCCTCAGTACTGACCCTCTGACAGTGCAGCACTCCCTCAGTACTGACCCTCTGACAGTGCAGCACTCCCTCAGTACTGACCCTCTGACAGTGCAGCACTCCCTCAGTACTGACCCTCTGACAGTGCAGCGCTCCCTCAGTACTGACCCTCTGACAGTGCAGCACTCCCTCAGTACTGACCCTCTGACAGTGCAGGCACTCCCTCAGTACTGACCCTCTGACAGTGCAGCACTCCCTCAGTACTGACCCTCTGACAGTGCAGCACTCCCTCAGTACTGACCCTCTGACAGTGCAGCACTCGCCTCAGTACTGACCCTCTGACAGTGCGGCACTCCCTCAGTACTGACCCTCTGACAGTGCGGGCTGCCTCAGTACTGACCCTCTGACAGTGCAGGCACTCCCTCAGTACTGACCCTCTGACAGTGCGGCACTCCCTCAGTACTGACCCTCTGACAGTGCAGCACTCCCTCAGTACTGACCCTCTGACAGTGCAGCACTCCCTCAGTACTGACCCTCTGACAGTGCAGCACTCCCTCAGCACTGACCCTCTGACAGTGCAGCACTCCCTCAGTACTGACCCTCTGACAGTGCGGCATTCCCTCAGTACTGACCCTCTGACAGTGCGGCACTCCCTCAGTACTGACCCTCTGACAGTGCAGCACTCCCTCAGTACTGACCCTCTGACAGTGCGGCATTCCCTCAGTACTGACCCTCTGACAGTGCAGCACTCCCTCAGTACTGACCCTCTGACAGTGCAGCACTCCCTCAGTACTGACCCTCTGACAGTGAGGGTCTCCCTCAGTACTGACCCTCTGACAGTGCGGCACTCCCTCAGTTCTGACCCCCTGACAGTGCGGCACTCCCTCAGTACTGACCCTCTGACAGTGCAGCACTCCCTCAGTACTGACCCTCTGACAGTGCAGCACTCTCTCAGTACTGACCCTCTGACAGTGTAGCACTCCCTCAGTACTGACCCTCTGACAGTGCAGCACTCCCTCAGTACTGACCCTCTGACAGTGCAGCACTCCCTCAGTACTGACCCTCTGACAATGCAGCGCTCCCTCAGTACTGACCCTCTGACAGTGCAGCACTCCCTCAGTACTGACCCTCTGACAGTGAGGGTCTCCCTCAGTACTGACCCTCTGACAGTGCGGCACTCCCTCAGTACTGACCCTCTGACAGTGCAGCACTCCCTCAGTACTGACCCTCTGACAGTGCGGCACTCCCTCAGTACTGACCCTCTGACAGTGCAGCACTCCCTCAGTACTGACCCTCTGACAGTGCAGCACTCCCTCAGTACTGACCCTCTGACAGTGCGGCACTCCCTCAGTACTGACCCTCTGACAGTGCGGCACTCCCTCAGTACTGACCCTCTGACAGTGCAGCACTCCCTCAGTACTGACCCTCTGACAGTGCGGCACTCCCTCAGTACTGACCCTCTGACAGTGCAGCACTCCCTCAGTACTGACCCTCTGACAGTGCGGCGCTCCCTCAGTTCTGTGCCTGGAGATTGAGCAATGGGAGTTTGTTGAAGCCTTGATTTTTTTTTTAGCATTGTTAAGTGAAAGGTTGTCTTTCTCTTGTGTTTCAGTTCTGTGCCGCACTTTTACATTTCACAGCCACAGACCAGCCGGAAATATGGAAAAGAACCTTCAGCTGGTCAGGAATATTGTTCCGCCTCTAACTGAGAAAAAACATAAAGGACAAGATGGAAAGATAGGAATTGTTGGTGGATGTACAGAGTGAGTGTGTTACAGTTCTGTTCCTATCACATTCTGGCGTTTCCCGGTTTGATTGGAAGTTTAAGATGAAATTGGACATGACAGCAAACTGAGATTCAGGCATTTTCAGGACAAGTACTTGCGTTTGACTCTCACCAAAGGTGTCGGGCTGTAACAGCAAGCTGCAATCACACAGCACTGCGAACACCAGCTAATGTTCCATGGGATTGAGTGGGGAGGGCCAGGGACGGGAGCAGTTGTGGGATGCAGGGAGCGAGGAGGGGCTGAGGGGCGGGAGGGGGAGAGACTGGGGAAGAGGGGATTGAGGGAGTAACAGGTCTGTGTGGGTCTAACCAGACATGTTGTGGAACAGTTGCTATCAACACCCACTGTGCAATGTGCACTTGTCGGTATATTTTTAGTTTAAAATTACTCACACAGAAAATAAAACTGGGTGAATGAAATAATTGGGAAAATTAATTAGACTTGTCACACATATACTATGTTTCAATAAAATCTGACCACTCAACATTTTTCTCATTTACAGATATACAGGGGCACCCTACTTTGCTGCAATTGCAAGTCTCAAAGTGGTAGGTTCTTAATTAGAGTTTAAAGAATGATATTTATATTCAGTCCCAATTTCTGAGGGGGTTTGCAGATCAGACACACAAATTCTGATAGTTTACAACAGTAGCTTTGGACCACAGCGATAGAACAGAGTGCTGGCTTTAACTGATTTGCCTGTTTGTTAAATTGTAAAATTTCAAGAAACGTTGATCTTTGAGAATAAACAGCAGATAATTAGATCTGTGTTGTAAAGGGTTAATTCTCTGTCAGTTGAACTGCTCTGTCATTTTGTGTTTCACGTGTGTTGTGTCAGCACACCATAGAATTGAAATTAAAGAGCGTGTATTTGCTCAGAACGGGGAGCCCGGCAGTTGTTAAATTGTCAATGTCCAAGGCAGAGTGTTTGCTAGTGCTGTTGGGGAGGGTTTAAACTAATGGCAGGGGGATGGGAACCAATGCAGGAAGTAAGGTAAGGCAGCAAAGGGAAAACTGGAAGGCAGAGAAACCAAAGACAAAAATCAAAACGGGCCACATTACATCATAATTCTAAAAGGGCAATAAATGTCAAAATTAAACAAGCCTGAAGGCTCCGTGCCACAATGCGAGGAGCATTTGTAATAATAAAGTTGATGAATTAACTGCGCTGACGATCATTAACAGATTTAATGTAATTGGGATCACGGAGACCTGGCTCCACGGTGACCAAGGACAGGAGCTCAACATCCAGGGATATTCAACATTCAGGAAAGTTAGAAGGAAAGGAAAGGGCGGTGGGGTAGCATTGCTGGTTAAAGAGGAACACAATACTAAGGAAGGACATTAGCCTGGATGATGCGGAATCTGTATGGGTGGAGCTGCGGAACATTAATGAGCAAAAATCGTTGGGGGAGTTGTGTACAGACCACCAAACAGTAGTTGTGAGGTTGGGGATGGCATCAAACAGGAAATTAGAGATGCGTGCTGTAAGGGTACAGCAGTCATTATGGGTGACTTCAATCTGCATATTGATTGTGCTAATCAAACTGGCAGCAATGCCATGGAGGAGGATTCCCTGGAATGTATAAGGGATGGTTTTCTTGACCAATATGTCGAGGAACCAACTAGAGAGCCGGCCATCCTAGACTGGGTATTGAGCAACGAGAGCGGATTAATTAGCAAAGTTCTGGCGCGAGATCCTTGAGGGAAGAGTGACCATAATATGGTAGAAATCTTCATTAAGATGGAGAGTGACACAGCTAAGTCTGACACTGGGGTCCTGAATTTAAAGAAAGCTAACTGATGGTATACAACATGCATTAGACAGGATAAGCTGGCAAAGGATACTTAAGGGGTTGACAGTGGATAGGTAATAGGCAGATATTTAAAGAACACATGGATGAACGTAAACAATTGTACATCCCTGTCTGGCGCAAGAGCAAGACGGGGAAGGTGGCTCAATCATGGCTAACAAGGGAAATCAGGGAGAGTGTTAAAGCCAAAGAGGAGGCATATAAATTGGCCAGAAGAAACAGAAAGCCTGAGGACTGGGAGAAATTTAAAATTCAGCAGAGGAGGACAAAGGGTTTAATTCGGAAGGGGAAAATAGAACTAGAGAGTAAGCTTGCAGAAAACATAAAAACTGACACAAAAGCTTCCATAGATATGTGAAGAGAAAAAGACTGGTGAAGACAAATGTAGGTCCCTTACAGTTAGAATCAAGTGAATTCATCATGAGCAACAAAGAGATGGCAGACCAGTTGAACAATTACTTTAGATCTGTCTTCACTAAGGAGGACACAGATAACCTTCCAGAAATACTAGGGGACAGAGGGTCTAGAATGAAGGAGGAACTGGCACGGTAGCACAGTGCTTATCACCATTGCTTCACAGCGCCAGGGTCCCAGGTTCGATTCCCGGCTTGGGTCACTGTCTGTGCGGAGCCTGCACGTTCTCCCCGTGTCTGCGTGGGTTTCCTCCGGGTGCTCCGGTTTCCTCCCACAAGTCCTGAAAGACGTGCTGTTAGGTGAATTGGACATTCTGAATTCTCCCTCTGTGTACCCGAACAGGCGCCGGAATGTGGCAACTAGGGACTTTTCACAGTAACTTCACTGCAGTGTTAATTTTAACCTACTTGTGACAATAAAGATTATTATTATTATATTAGTCAGGAAATTGTATTGGGGAAATTGATGGGATTAAAACCCGATAAATCCCCAGGGCCTGGAGCTCTATATCCCAGAGTACTTAAAGAAGTGGCCTGAGAAATAGTGGACACATTGGTGATCATTTTCCAGCATTCTATAGACTCCGGAAGAGTCCCAATGGATTGGAGGGGAGCTAATGTAACCCCACGTTTTATCGGTGGTGGGGAAATGCTGGAGTCAATTAAGGATGAAGTAACTGAGCATTTGGAAAGTGGGGATAGGATCGGTCCGAGTCAGCATGGATTCACTAAAGGGAAATCATTCTTGGCAAATCTTCTGGAATGTTTTGAGGATGTGACCAGTAGAGTGGACAAGGGTGAACCAGTGGATGTTGTGTATTTGTGTATTTCAAAAGGTTTTTGACAAGGTCCCACACAAGACATTAGTGAGCAAAAATTAGAGCTCATGGTATTGGGGGTAATGTATTGATGAGGATAGAGAACTGGTTGGCAGACAGGAAGTGGAGAGTGGGAATAAACGGGTCCTTTTCAAAGTGGCAGGCAGTGACTACTGGGGTACCGCAGGGTTCAGTGCTGAAATTACATAGAATTTACAGTGCAGAAGGAGGCCATTCAGCCCATCGAGTCTGCACCGGCTCTTGGAAAGAGCACCCCATCCTGAGACCCCAGCTGTTCACAATATACATTAATGATTTGGATGAAGGAATTGCAATATCTCCAGATTTGCTGATGACACTAAGCTGGGTGGCAGTGTGTGCTGTGAGGAGGATGCAGAGAGGCTGCAGGGTGACTTGGACAGGCTGGCTGAGTGGGCAAACACTTGGCAAATGCAATACAATGTGGGTAAATGTGAGGTTATCCACTTTGATGGCAAACACAGGAAGTCGGATTATCTGAATGGTGGCAGTTTAGGAAAAGGGGAAGTGCGGGGAGACCTGGGTGTCACGGTGGAATAGTGGCTGAAGGTTGGCATGCAGGTACAGCAGGCGGTGAGGGTTGGCATGCAGGTACAGCAGGCGGTGAGGGTTGGCATGCAGGTACAGCAGGCGGTGAGGGTTGGCATGCAGGTACAGCAGGCGGTGAAGGTTGGCATGCAGGTACAGCAGGCGGTGAGGGTTGGCATGCAGGTACAGCAGGCGGTGAGGGTTGGGATGCAGGTACAGCAGGCGGTGAAGGTTGGCATGCAGGTACAGCAGGCGGTGAGGGTTGCCATGCAGGTACAGCAGGCGGTGAGGGTTGGCATGCAGGTACAGCAGGAGGTGAAGGTTGGCATGCAGGTACAGCAGGTGGTGAGGGTTGGCATGCAGGTACAACAGGCGGTGAGGGTTGGCATGCAGGTACAGCAGGCGGTGAGGGTTGGCATGCAGGTACAGCAGGCGGTGAGGGTTGGCATGCAGGTACAGCAGGCGGTGAGGGTTGGCATGCAGGTACAGCAGGCGGTGAGGGTTGGCATGCAGGTACAGCAGGCGGTGAGGGTTGGCATGGAGGTACAGCAGGCGGTGAGGGTTGGCATGCAGGGACAGCAGGCGGTGAGGGTTGGGATGCAGGTACAGCAGGCGGTGAGGGTTGGTATGCAGGTACAGCAGACGGTGAGGGTTGGCATGCGGGTACAGCAGGCGGTGAGGGTTGGCATGCAGGTACAGCAGGCGGTGAGGGTTGGCATGCAGGTACAGCAGACGGTGAGGGTTGCCATGCAGGTACAGCAGGCGGTGAGGGTTGGCATGCGGGTACAGCAGGGGGTGAAGGTTGGCATGCGGGTACAGCAGGCGGTGAGGGTTGGCATGCGGGTACAGCAGGGGGTGAAGGTTGGCATGCAGGTACAGCAGGCGGTGAGGAAAGCTAATGGCATGCTGACCTTCACAGCGAGAGGATTTGAGTACAGGAGTAGGGACGTGTTGCTGCAGTTACACAGGGTCTTGGTGAGGCCACACCCGAGTATTGTGGCGGTTTTGGTTTCCTAGTTTGAGGAAGGTTCCTGCTATTGAGGGTGTCCAGCGAAGGTTCCCCAGGCTAATTCCCGGGATGGCAGGACTGACAGATGGAGAAAGACTGGATGGACTGGGCTTGTACTGACTGGAGTTTAGAAGAATGAATGGGGATCACATAGAAACATATAAAATCCTGATGGGACTGGAGAGGCTGGATGCGGGAAGAATGTTCCCGATGTTGGGGACGTCCAGAACTCGGGGTGACAGCCTAAGAATAAGGGGTCAGCCATTCAGGACTGAGATGGGGGAAGAACTTCTTCTCTCAGAGAGTTGTGAACTTGTGGAATTCTCTCCCACAGAAAGCTGCCGGGGCTGGTTTGTTGGATATATTCAACAGGGAGCTGGACGTGGCCCTTGCGGCTAAAGGGATCGAGGGGAATGGAGAGAAAGCGGGAGAGGGACACTGAATTTGCATCATCAGCCATGATCATATAGAATGGTGATGCAGGCTCGACCGGCCAAATGGCCTCCGCCTGCTCCTATCTTCTATGTTTCTATGTAAAAACTCAACTGCTTGACTGAGCTGTCAGGAATTAGAAACAGCCAGTGAAGCCGGTTTGAATGTGCGCCGACTCCAAACCCACACCATCGGGTTGGTTCCAGTGCCCTTGGCAACTAAAGATGGGAGTGAGGCCACCTTACAGGTGAGGGAGTAAACCACACCTGTTTGGATTGTATGTTACAGGATACGGTAGACGTGGATGTGAGACAGATGCTGAGGTGTGTGTGTGAAGTATATTTAATCTCTCTCTTGCCTCTTCAGGGTGCTGACCTTTCCCACGTGTTCTGCACTAAAGATGCTGCACCAGTTATTAAATCATACAGCCCGAATATCATTGTCCACCCTGTCCTGTAAGTTCACTTTTTATCCTTTACAATAAGCAATACAAAGCTCCTTGAGTCTGTCACAGATCACAGGCAATCTTGTTACAGTCCAGTTCGGGACCATTAACGTTTCAAGTAAAAATCCAAACATTCAGCAAAGAACCAAGAGAAATACACAAGATTTCACAATTAAAATAAATCCTACATCCAAAAATAATTAACAAATTAAGTGGTATTGACACTACAGTTTATTGGTCCTTCCATTTGGATTTGGTAAGTGAATCTCCGATTTCTTTACTGTCCTCACGACTTCACGTTCTACAGCTCCAGCACCGCCTCCCCGTGACTCCTGTGCAGTGACTTAAAACATCAGAAAACATCCTTGGTTTCCAACAGCAACTATTTCCTCGGGTGGATGTAGCTGTTACAAGGGGGCATAACTATAAGGTTCAGGGTGGGAGATACGGGAGGGATGTCCGAGGTAGGTTCTTTACTCAGAGAGTGGTTAGGGTGTGGAATGGACTGCCTGCTGTGATAGTGGGGTCGGACACTTTAGGAACTTTCAAGCGGTTATTGGATAGGCACATGGAGTACACCAGAATGACAGGGAGTGGGATAGCTTGATCTTGGTTTCGGACAATGCTCGGCACAACATCGAGGGCCGAAGGGCCTGTTCTGTGCTGTACTATTCTATGTTCTATGTTCTTACCAAGCTAACAACCTCCAGAACTCCATTTGCAACAAGGTTAACTTCTTGAGAAGAATATTGCAGATTTCCGCCTTCAGAATCCGTCAAAACAATCTCCCAGTTGTTTTTTTCTCCATGCCAACTTTGTCTTATACTGAATACCAACTCCCAATCACAGGCTGCGTCAGAGACGAGAGATCCAGCATTTACTCCAGCTCTGGGTCTGGGTTTTTTTTCTTGGCTTTCAAGGAGCTACAGCAGACCCAGGGCGGACGCCGTCTCTTTGCTGCTGTTTCTGCCCTAACTGAATTCACAGAAATGAACCTCAGACAAAGAATCTCACCAAGGTCCACCCATCTCCATGGCAATGTGACACATGGGGGAAAATGCACATTAACTAACCCTTACTGAAATAACCAACTTATCATTACCAGTTTCTAAACCAGGTGACCCATTTTCTGTAATTAAAACTTTAAGTCCTGGTGCTGAAAATGATATTCTCAACATATGAATTCTGAACGGGATTGTCACAATAATCTCATCACGGTGTCTAAAGTGATGAATAGACAGGAGCAGACTTTCCAGTCATTGTTGGGTGAAGAATGATGGACCGCTGATGGAGATGTAGGACAGGAGTGTCCGCACACACAGGGAGTTGGGAGGTTACGGTCGATTCAGAAACCTTGCCAAAGATGGGATTAAATCAGAGAGGGTGTTGAAAGATTTGGGAAATGGGTTGTGAACGGTGATTATTTGCTCTCGCTGACCTGGACTGGCCTGTGTCTGGGACACAGTTGTTGTAGATGTGGGGCAGGGGGAACTGAGTATTGTGTCGATTGCTGAGTGGCTGCTGATTTATTGCCCCTCCTGCCAGGAGATTCCTTCCCCAGCTAGACTCAGACCAGCAATCCACATTTGGCAAATTGTGGTTTCAAACCAGTGACAAGCTGGGTAAAGTTGATTGCTGAAGGGACTCGCTGGGAAGGTGGGATTAAGGGACTGACTGGGAGGGAAATAGGGAGGGACTGGCTGGGAGGGAGGGGATTGAGGGACTGGCTGGGTGGGAGGGGTTAAGTGGCTGGCTGGGAGGAGGGGTTGAGGGATTGGCCGGGAGGGAGGGGTTGAGGGATTGGCCAGGAGGGAGGGGTTGAGGGATTGGCCAGGAGGGGGGGGTTGAGGGCTGACAGGGAGGGAGAGGTTGAGGGGCTGATAGGGAGGGAGGGGGGGGATTGAGGGACTGGCCGGGAGGGAGGGGTTGACGGACTGGCCGGGAGGGAGGGGGATTGAGGGGTTGGCCAGGAGGGAGGGATTGAGGGACTGGGAGGGGTTGAGGGGCTGATGGGGAGGGAGGGATTGAGGGACTGGGAGGGGTTGAGGGGCTGATGGGGAGGGAGGGGGTTGAGGGACTGGCCGGGAGGGAGGGGTTGAGGGGCTGATGGGGAGGGAGGGGTTGAGGGGCTGATGGGGAGGGAGGGATTGAGGGGCTGATGGAGAGGGAGGGATTGAGGGGCTGATGGGGAGGGAGGGGTTGAGGGGCTGGGAGGGGAGAGTGGAGGGGCTGATGGGGAGTAGGGTGAGGGGATGATGGAGGGAGGGCTGATGGGGAGGGAG